>NW_020169854.1:524660-604710 GCF_002117355.1 Postia placenta MAD-698-R-SB12 | reverse complement strand
TGCTCGACCCATTTCCGTGGGAACCGGCCATCACCCGTGCCTTCGATGCCATCTGTGGTTGACAGCCGCCGTTGCCTTGTCATGTCATCGCGGTCGTTCACTCGGGCATATAATCCGCAGTGTTATATATTCAGATACAAGTACCAAACACATAGGGATAGCCACTGGGAGGCTGACGTTCTCGGGGAGACGCACCAACGGTGGCCAATGACAGCATGTGCGCAGGAACAGGCATACAAATGGACTCGCACGTTTGCATACAACAATCACAGGGGTAAATGCGCATTTGCACTGTGTAGCATAAGCTACTACGAGCCTGCAGACCTAGACCCGGCTTGGATCACGATACACGCCCCCTCTCAGTGAAGGAACCGGTACAGCCTCCAGCCTAGAAGCGCTGTGGTGGAAAGGAGGATGACTGCGTCCCTAATGCGGCGGTGGGCGGATGATGGCGGCCCTCGAGCCCCTGCAGCATCGATAGCGGCAATCTCGTCCTCGGTCAATGCGGCTGTCAGGCATGGCGTGAGCTTCTGGGGAGTAAGACACTGCGATCAACTCACGCAGATCGCCGACGTCGAGGTATTCTTGCATGTGTTCCCGACTGGAGCTCGTGCTGAAGGACGTACTCAGCGCTTGAGAAAGAGCGTCGACGCCTGCGGCTTACGTGACAATGACCACGCCCTTGGCTTTGACCCAGGAGAGAATGACCTGGGTGGCGGTCGCACCGAGTCTCTTCGCCGCGGCATTGACTGGCTTGTCTACTGGACCGCCCGGATATCTTGTGATGGGACTGCACGAGTGGTGGTCAGCATCTATAACGGGCTTTGACGACAGTTTCTGACCTCAGACTACTGTAGGCCTCGACGACAACACCGTGCTGTTGGCAGAACGCGAGCAGATCCTTATTTACCGCGTAGTTGTAGGGGTGGAACTGGATCTGGCAGTCGAGTTTGCTTAGCAGCCATCGAGGGAGATGTGCGGAGAGATGAACCTGGTTCGCGGCAGGCTTGACCTTGGCTATCTTCCAGAGCTTCTGCATTTGTTCTAGATTGAAATTGCTAACACCGATGCTCCTACCGGGGATGGCACAATGTGTTTGGTATGAATTTTATTAGATGCGCAAGGAGCGTACTTGGTCAACCCGGCCTCTCTGACTGCTTCAAAGTCGCGCCAGTCAGACTCATAGTCCTTCACGAGGGCGGGGTTATGAATCAGATACAGGTCGACTTGTGTGAGCTCAAGCTGTTGCCTTGATGAGATAGGTACGCTGAGCTTGGGTATTCCAACTCGCCTTGGCCAAGCTTCTCTCGAGCGATTCCCGCACACCTGCCTGGCTCGACCACTTTGTCGTGATGAACACGTCGGAGCGGTCAAGTCCAGTCTCACGGATAGCGGCCGCGACACTCTCCTCGTTGGCATAGACTGTGCTTTGTAAGCAAAGCCCATTACGCTGCAGCCCGACTGGGGAGCACTCACACTGTGCAGTGTCTATGTGAGAGAAGCCGGTCTCTATGGCGTTCGTTACATAGTCCGTGACATCCTAAGCAGATGGGTCAGGGGCTGCAGAGCCATGAAGTTTGATCGCTCTACCTGTCCCTTCCACTTTGAGCCCGTACCAAACGCGATCTGCGGCATCTAATACATGGTCGTGAAGGTCAATCCGTGGGTGGCTGACGGGTTTGAACGCGCCTTATTGCCATCATTCAAAGTGACATTATGAAAAGGCATTTTGGACTGCTGGCAAAGCCTTTGAAGAGAGGGTGCGAGACAGTGTAGAAGCAAGGAACGGCAGCCCGCTGATAGCTCTACATGGCCCGGGGAGTTGACGCATGCTTGCGTGAGATTTGGCCGAGTCGCCGTAAGAGGGGATCTCGATTCTCGATCAGGAACTCACCCTGCGAACACTCTCCGTCCAATGGAAAGGCGCCCGCGTTGGGCCACTCGCATGGCGCTGCTCACGATCGAAAGCCCTGTGCCCTCGCCTCAGGCTCGCTTCTGTCTCGCCGCGGCCAACGACAACGCTCTCCGCCAGGGATCGTCGGCACTTGTCGTGACGTCAGCGCTGTGCTACCTCGCATCGCCGCTGGCCGCCCTGGCTGTCGTTCGCGTCCAAGCGAGCGACTTGCGCACACTCGACGACACACCAGACCACGGCACTTTCGACTCCGCCTGCTTATTCTTCCTCCTCAACCTCGGCTCCTGGCCGCTCTCGTCGCACTGTGAGCGTCCGGCACAGCGTGCGCACGCGTCCCTCAGGCGAGTCTTCCCCTCCTCCTCGCCGTTTCCCTCGCCCGCGACGTCCGCGCGCTATTCCGCTCTCTGAGCCATCGTGGCTGCTCGCCCGCGCTGCCAGCTGCCCACCCTGCCCGCAGGCACGTCCCTCACGTGAGTCGTCCTCGCCGTCACCCTCGCCGCCCACGACCACGCGCAGCCTCCCGCGTCTTATAGACCGCATGTGCGAGCTCGTCCGCACGCCAGGAGGCCTGTGTCCACGACGTCGGTATGTGCTCACTTCTTGCCGTCCGCGCGCTCTCATGCTGATGGCTCTCGCGCCATCGCGCGAAACGGTCGGCCGCGCAGCAGAACGCGCTCCACGCGGCGCCGCGCTAGAGCCGCGTTGCTGTCTGCAGGGCACCGGTGAGTGCGCGCGCAGCCAGGATGCGGGGCGATGGCTCACCGATCCGTGCGCAGGGCCCGCGGAAGACGTCGCGGTCAGTAACGTGCCATGCACCATGCAATAACCTCGGACTCGCGGCGCCCGCGCTCCCCGTCCACCGGGGCAGCCGCTGTGGACGGCAAGGCTCGCGAAGACAGTGTCGACGCGGCCGCGCGCACGGACGGCGCGCGCGAGCAAGGTGAGTGACGACGCGGGAGCAAGAGACGCGCAAGAAATCAGCAGAAGTGCTCCAGAAGCACGCCATTTTCTCGTCGCCCCAGGCTGCACCAGCTGCAGATGAGGCCACAGACAACGAAGATGAGGATTCTATGGACGATAATGCGGCCACCTCAAGCACAGAGGGACTCCAACTCACGTCGGCGCAGCAATTGCGCCTGCTGATGGGGTACTACCGTTTGTCCGAGATCTGGGAGAAGCTCCGCAAGACACCATTGAATATCGGGCACTCGGCCTCTTGCAGTGCAACCTGGCATCAGCACGGCTGCACACAGAGTTGGCTCGAGTTCTGGAAAGGCAAGACGCGGTGTGATGCCGTGCTTGAGATCGGACCCGCAGATGTGCCCGGTCGCCTTAAGGCGATAGGTAAGGAGTTTGAGCGGTGGGGCTCTGCGACGTATATGCACCACGACTGTAGGATGACCGCGAAGAGGAAGATCCAAGAAAAAGCAAAGGAGATCGAGGACGCTTTGCCGGAGTACTTTGTCGGGTGAGTTCGTTGCCGCAGCCTGCCGGCCATGCACAAATCCTCCCAAGCCATGATCAAACAGTGTATCTTGTATTCTACAGTAGGGTATTTATGCGCCGCGGATTGCGATCGTTTTGTACAGGTCCACAGTCGATGCTATATGTATCATTATATCATACACAATAACCGCTACCTTAGAGTTCTTGTCCTTGCCATCCGTTTCTCCATTGCGGTTGCAGTCGAATCTGTGCCACCCAGTTCGGTGTGCGCGGCCTGTCCAAAATTCGCGCCCCAAGGATACGTGAGATCTGGCTGTATGGTGGGCTGGGCCGGGGTAGATTGGCGGGAGCCAGAGCCCGATCCCATAAGGCTCTGCAGGATGGCGTTGATATCATTGGAGGAGGGTAGCTGCTCCTCGCCGATCTGCGTCCCGCGGAGCATGGTCTGTTCGACGAGCTCGTCCTCTTCCAGCTGGGCGACCCTCTTGCGGAGATCTCTCATGACCCACTCGTATATAGCTGCATCGCGGGGTAAGTTATTCGTGCCACTTTTGTTGCTCAGACTGCTATGCACCTCTCTCTTCCACGGCCGTCTTTGGGCGGGGCAGCCGCGGGGCCCACGCATTGGGATCTGCCGTGGGCGGAGGCTGAGGGTGCAGCTGGTCCTCGACTTTCTGCTCGAATGCGTCCTGCTCAAGTCCGGTGTCCGAGAGCGACGTCTCGTCCGGCCCGTATTTCGTGTCGACCGAACTGGACGGGGACGGGGCACGAAGAACGGGTGGCGCGTACTGCGGCCCGCCGGCGTGTATGTAGTGATGCGCCTGCGGCATACCGTCTTGCGAGCACCTTAAATGCTAGTACTCTGAGCACCACCAACTATCGATGTCCAAATATCTCCCGAGAAAGCTTACGAGAGTATTGTTCTAACAAAGCGTAACGCGCGAGGAGGGGCTGCCAAATAGGCGTCCATAACGCGTCGCGACGCGGTGATTAAGGCTAACTATCCCACGCACCCAAATGTGGACATCTTAGTCAGGTGTGCGCGCGCGCGTTCAATTTAAAACGTCGCGTCGCGTCTTCCTCATCCTCTCCCTCATACCACCACTTCCTCTCCGCTATTACCTCTTCCCCCTTTTATCTACATATCTGTGTATACTTTTGAGAGATGTCATACGTATTCAAAAGAGGTGCGCGCGCGAATATCTCGAGCTTTTCGCTCACTGTATCTAACCCCTCTGTTTCTAGACGGGTATGTGGCCTTGAGCACGCGTTGCGACGCGTCGTTACGTGCCTTTACTGATTCTGACTCTCGGCTAGGCATAAGGAGGCCGTCCAGTTTGACAAGGTCCGCATTGAAGTGCTATACGAAGCGAACGCACTCTCACTGTCTATTGCGCAGATCACGGCGAGAATCAGCAACCTCTGTTATGGTCTCGACCAAGAACATGTTGATCCCATCGCGTATGACCACTCCATGAGCTACATATTTAGCGTATTGACGTCTGGGCGTGTCAACTTAGCGTCGCGATGAACGTGATTAAGGGATTGTACCAGGGCGTCACTACAACAGAGCTCGATGTTCGTATTGTTTTTCGCGTATTTATTGCTTTACTGATATTTGCCGTAGAACCTCGCAGCTGAGACAGCGGCGAGCTTGACGACCAAGCACCCCGACTATGCTATCCTTGCCGCTCGCATTGCTGTTTCAAACCTACACAAGGAGACGAAGAAGCATTTTTCAGCAGTTATCAGCGACTTATATAACTACAGTACGGCAGATCATGCTCACTCGTCTGACGGAGTCTGACAAACGGCGCCACAGTTGATCCCAAGAACGGCCGTCCAGCGGGCATGATTGCGCAGGACGTCTACGAGATTGTGATGAAGAACGCGAAAAAACTTGACTCGGCGATCATCTACAGCCGTGACTTCCACTATAATTAGTATGAATGCTTCTACCTGCTGCCGCCACACCGCTGATTGTCCCTTGCAGCTTCGGATTCAAGACTCTCGAGCGCTCGTACCTTCTGAAGCTCAACGGTCGCACTGCGGAGCGACCACAGCACCTGCTTATGCGTGTCGCGGTTGGCATCCATAAATCTGACATTCCTCGAGTCCTGGAAACGTATGCTATGATGTCTGAGCGACTCTTTACACATGCGTCGCCAACTCTCTTCAATGCTGGACTGCCAAATGGGCAGCTGGCTTCATGCTTCCTTGTTTGCATGAAAGATGATTCAATTGAAGGTATCTATGATACGCTCAAGAACTGTGCCATGATCAGTAAGACTGCTGGTGGTATTGGTCTGAATATTCACAATATCCGTGCGACTGGGTATGTACTCGACCCGACTGATCGCTATTACGCCTATTAATACACCGCGTTGCAGGTCCTATATTGCAGGGACGAACGGCTACTCAAATGGCATTGTCCCTATGCTCCGGGTCTACGATGCGACGGCCCGCTACGTTGACCAGGGAGGCAACAAACGTCCCGGCGCGTTCGCGATCTACCTTGAGCCCTGGCACAACGACGTCTTCGAGTTCTTAGACCTGCGGAAGAATCATGGGAAAGAAGAAGTGCGCGCTCGCGATCTCTTCTACGCATTGTGGATCCCAGACCTCTTGTAAGTTGCATCGCTGGTCTGTGGCACATCCTGCTCATCACACGCCCACAGTATGAAGCGTGTTGAGGCGAATGGCAAGTGGTCCCTGTTCTGTCCCAATGAGGCGGCTGGCTTGCACGAAGTGTGGGGAGAAGACTTTGAGAAGCTTTACGAGCAATATGAGCGTGAAGGACGTGCCAGGCAGACGATTGATGCGCAGAAGCTGTGGTACGCAATCCTCGATGCCCAGATTGAGACCGGCAATCCTTTCATGTTGTACAAGGATGCCTGCAATGGTGAGCCTGCCTCACCTTTCATTTTACTGTCCGCCTAATTACATCTTGTACAGCCAAGTCAAACCAGCAGAACTTGGGCACTATCAAGTCGTCCAATCTCTGCACGGAGATTATCGAGTACTCCTCGCCTGATGAGACCGCAGTCTGTAACCTGGCATCGATTGCTTTGCCTGCATTTGTCGAAAACGGGACGTACAACTTCCAGAGGCTGCATGACGTGGCGAAGGTCGTTGCGTTCAATCTGAACCGCGTCATTGACGTCAACTATTACCCTATCCCGGAGGCCCGTCGCTCCAACATGCGCCATCGCCCTATCGGCGTCGGTGTCAATGGTCTCGCGGACGCCTTCATGGCTCTCCGTATGCCCTTCGACTCACCCGAAGCTCGGGAGCTCAACCAGAAGATCTTCGAGACAATCTACCACGCGGCTTTGGAGTCGAGTAGCGACATCGCTGAGACCGATGGACCCTACGAGACATACGCAGGCAGCCCTGCGTCGAAGGGCCAGTTGCAGTACGACATGTGGGGCGTCACTCCTTCGGACCTCTGGGACTGGGATAGTCTTAAGGCAAAAATTGCTCGCACTGGCTTGCGAAACTCGCTGCTACTTGCACCCATGCCGACTGCGTCGACAAGTCAGATTCTGGGTTACAATGAGTGTTTCGAACCATACACCAGGTATGAGTCTACTTGTGTGACACCTGCGCTGTGCTGATCGTTCGTTGTAGCAATATTTACACTCGCCGTGTGCTCGCCGGAGAATTCCAGGTCGTCTGCCCGTGGTTGCTCCGCGAGCTGGTCGACCTCAAGTTGTGGGACAACGACATGAGAGAAATGATCATCGCGAGCAACGGATCTGTACAGAGTATCCCAAGCATCCCTGACGATGTCAAGGCTATCTACAAGACAGTCTGGGAGATTAGTCAGAAGAAGATCCTGGACATGGCCGCCGACCGCGGTGCCTTCATTTGCCAAAGTCAGAGCTTGAACATCCATCTGCAATCGCCGACAATATCCCAACTGACGAGCATGCACTTCTACGGATGGAAGAAGGGTTTGAAGACCGGCATGTACTACCTGCGCACTCGGCCCGCTGCTCAGGCTATTCAGTTCACTGTGGACCAGAGCGTCCTTAAAGGCGCGAAGAAGAATGAGGCTGCTCAACGGAACGCCGCGAAGGCTAACGGTGTCGCTTCGCTAGCGCCGGCTGCCTCCGCTGCTGTGCCCCTCGATACTTCATTCCCTGTTCTAAGTGACCCTCCGACACCTATCACTACGGTGGACGACACAACTCATTCTGATCCTCCTACGCCTTCCACCACGGCTACCACGGCTTCATCTCAGCCCGAGGAAATCCTGACACTCGACGAACGGACGCAAAAGGCGGCTGAGCAAGATCCGGAGTTTGCAGCTGCGCTGCGGCGCCAGCGCCAGCGCGAGCTCGAACAGGAAAAGTTGATGTGTTCCCTGGAGAACAAGGAGGCATGTTTGATGTGTTCGAGTTGAAGGGTTTGTCTCGCGTTCTGACTTCTGTGTATCATGATCTTGTCTACTGCAATTAGTGTATCCGTTCCTCTGCTATCCTTGTATTGTCGTCACGCTAGATTCTCATGTCTGTCGGTAGCTTATGTAGAATGCGTTTGTAGTTCATAACATCGTTATTTTGATCCTTCACACCTTGCCTGCTACCAACGGTCCGGCTTCAATGAAAAATGCGATGAGGTGGTAAGGACTTGTCCATTTCCGCCCTCCCCAGGGCGGTTCCGTATGAGGGCGCGGAGCCCACTTCTAAAAGCCGCCTCCGGCTTGGTTGCACTCTACATGTACCTACGCTGTATGGAGTATAAACCCGTGGAATTTAAATTTTAAAAAAGGACTTGTCCATTCGACAGTTTCCTAACAGTAACTTATCACTTATATTTTTCATGGATGCGCAGCAGTATTACTGAGCAATTAAAAATATGCATTGATCAACAATTCCACCATACGACAAGACAACCAGAGCCACGAAAAAACCCAGTATATAATCAATCATGGTCGATCAACGAGCGATGTGCAGCAAGAGTGTCGTAGAACCCTAGCCTGCAAGGTCCACTAGGACCTCGTCCAGCTGGTCCTGCGGCCTATGCGCTGCTAATGCATTCATAAATACCGCAAAAGAGAGCGCCGATAGAAAAGAGTGTGGTCGTAAGCGATGATAACAACGCAACGTTCCCGTAATCGAGACGCTATGCGCGTCGTCGAAGGGTGATGTTGGTGGAAGCTTACTGGGGTGAGCCGTACCACCAGAGCGTAGTCACGCCGACAGGGAAAGTGTAAGTGGCCTGCATTCCACGGAATTCAATGGTCGCAGTGATGGGAGTGGGATCCCAAGAGCCATTGGGTTGGTCATCCCTGTGAGAACGATGTCAGCAGTCGAACCTCCAGTTACGCGGGCTACAAACGCACCAGTTGAGCACGACGAGACTGTAACGGGGCCAATCGCTCGAGTTGACACGGTTCGTCACGAAGCCGCTAACAATCAGGCCCCAGTTGAGGTCGCCGTTAACAGTTACCTCAATGCGCTGGCCAAAGGGACCTCCAGAGTCTTTCGGCAGGATGGCCTTGGACGCCTGGGCCGCTGAGTAGACTGCAAAGATTGAACGTCAGAAGTTGTATACAAATAACAGCGCCGGATCCCACGCACACTCCTGATTATAGTTGTACGTGCCGTTGCTGTTGACCGTCACGATCGGGCGGCACGGCGTCCCACAGCTGTCCGTTCCAGGGAGCTTGGGCTCACCGAGGCCATTGAGGGCAAGGTTCCACATCGCCCCACTCTGGCTGTAATAGTTGGGAGAGCCAATGAAGCTGGAAAGGATGTGATCAGTTCCGAGATCTACTTATAGATATGACAGATGGGGAACAATCACATGTTGTCCATGTACCACTGTCGAGGACACCGATCAGTTGATAGGAACCGGGGGGACATCTTTCATCAAACCGACCTTAATGTCACTCCACCAGTCGCTGCCAAATTCGCCCGTGCACTCCGTGAAGTAGATGTTCTTGTTCGGGTACGCGTTGTAGAACGTCTGCTGGTCACTGACGCTACCTGCATAGCAATGGAAGGAGACACCAGCGAACGCGCTCTCCGCATCTTGCATCTATGATGGCCAGCAAACTCAGTCAGACATACTGACAGCGGAACCAGTATTTTGCTCACCAGCGTGACGGGATACTCTCCAGCGTCGTTCCAGTTGTGCTCGTATCCGATGATGATGGTGTCAGAGAACCCATTGCTATCCATCAGAGAGCGCAGCTGGGTGCCGATCGCAGCTTCCTGCGAGGCAGAGATGGAGCAGGTCGGGTACGTTGTGTCGCTGTTCTGGGGCTCGTTCTGGATGCCGATGGCGTACACGCTGAAGCCCAGGCTCTGGTAACCCTGCAGGGACTTCAGGAGATAGCTAGCGTCTGGTGGGACTCACTTAAAGATCGTCATGTCATACGAGTAATGGTTACTTACAGGTGTCCGTATATTGCGAAAGGAACGAGCCACCGAGCATCGTCCCGCTGTCCTTCATCCAGCCAGGCTGACACGACCAATCAGAGAATAGTCCGACAACAGTGATTTGTGATAGTTACAGGAGACCAAGGCAAGATGTGGATTTTGAGCAGGCTGTTAATGCCAACAATGTCCTTAAGTGTATCGTACAGATACGACGGCGCATTGTTAATGTTGAAGTCGTCGAGGTTTGTGTCCCCACTCGTATCGTCGAAGCTATATGCTATTTTGGCCGATCGTGAGTGTGCGAGACCACTTTAGGAATGCTGCGACATACTGTTTGCGGAGAAGTCCGAGGCGCCAAGAGGCACTCGGATGTACGTGAGGCCTGCCGCGTCGGCACCGTCTGTGGCTGTAGAAAATTGTCAGAGTCTAACTCTATTCTAGGGTGAACAACACATACGATCAAACATATAATTCAAGATATCCCAATAATTGTCGGAGTTGGTGGACTAAGCGAGGTGTGTTGGCTGCATGTTACCAATGATCATGAGGCAACGCTGTACTGCACCTTTAATTCGCTCAAAACCTGTGCTGAGGCGTCGGCTGAAACAGTGCGCAGAGATCGTCAGAAACTGATGCACTTCATGCACAACAAAAGAGAGATTGAACTCACTCAACGAAGCTCCGAATCCAATCATGTCCTGATACACCGTGCCATCATTCACAACTATGTCAGCCGAACCCGTAGCACCCGGTGTCACAAAGTCAATCGGATTAGGGCTCAGGTTGGTGTATGTGAACAGGTCGCTTCGGTCCCATGTTGTCGACCACTGCAAGCTGAACAGTGAGCGTCCGCGTGCAAGAAATGAAAGAGCATGCGTACGACATCGTAAATCTGCTGGGCGGTAACGGCCGAAGTGAGAGCAAGGCACGAGGCGACCGCCTGGAAATACATAGCGGGTATAGGGCGGCCCTGAAGAAGGACAGGAAAGGACAGGAAGGAACGAAAGGCCTGAAGGCAAATGGGCAGGAACGAGATGCAGCATCTTGAGGAGGCGAGGGGTCTTTATACCTCCCGGCGTCCGGCAGGGGCACCGCGTGGTCGACGGAGGACTGACAACAAAGCAAGATCGAGGTTTGGGCAGCAGCGTTCCACTTGACTACGCAGCAGAATTTTCCCAAAATGGCAGCCAGGCCCAATTCTTGATCGAGTGCCACCGCGCGCTCTCGGATTGATCAGGTTTCGCACGCGGCAGGCTGTGTCTGCTGCAGTGAGACGCGCCATTCTGGCGGACCACAAAGACATGAATGTTATTGTCACCGGGCCCTGCTAGACATAGCGTCCTCAGTGAGACAGCAGAAACAGCTTGACGCGATGTGCTCAATACAAGCATTCCCGTGATGCGCGCGGAATGTTCGCCACCCTCGTGCCGGGTGTCTGCATGCACAGGTCCAAAGGCGTTCCGCCGACTGAGGTCTAGAACGGATCAGAAGATACGACTGGTCCCGACCATCTGCGGCCCCGGACGTGCTCGAGCGCGCGCCCGTGGCCAGTCGGCGAGCCTCCGGCATGGTATCGATGGAAACTAAAGCCGAAAAGGCTCAGCGTGGAGCACAGATTTTCGAAGTTCCAGGGCCGCGATTGGGCCAAAGAGGAGGAGCGCCACACCTTTGGGTTCGAGGGGCCCTCCGCTACGGATGCAGACACGCTCTTACCTGATGGATCCCGTCGAATGGGAAACGATAAGATACGAAGGGAGCATTCCATTTTCAGAGACCAGTGGTGGCGTAAGGCGAGAGTGCAACGCGAATACTCAAAGCAGCTAGTCGAGAGGCGGCTTGTGGAAAGCTCAACCGACGGTGTCAATGCGGTGTGCGAGAGTGCACACGTTGTTGAGGCTGGACACGTGTCCACTATGCCGCCGGAGATGAACTCAAAAGTCCTGGTCAAAGTATTGTGTGTCAAGGGAGCGAGGCCTGGAGGTAATGCTGCACAACGTGCTCATTTCCGAGACGTAGCAGCCCACAGGTGCTGAGCGCTGAACAGGCAAGAGAGCGGAGAATGCCCGCAGAACAGAGACGGCCAGCCACCGCGTTCAGGCAGGGTCGTTACGTTTTCCCACACGCGTGTCGTACGCGGTGGCCACGTGACCGTTCAACGCAAGTCTCCCGCCGTCCGCCGCTCGCATCGAGCACAACTCTCGCAGCAACCACCACGACCAGCGTGCTCTTCAGTGATAAATACAGACCTTCATAGCTTGCTCAGCGCGCGACCACGCGTTCACTCTGACTTCTGGCTGGCACACGCATGTGCTGCGTACCTGACAGATCTGCCTTCTCATCTGAGTCTCCTTCTGCCGACATATCTGCAGACTATCGCCTACTGTGCCTATCTTCCGACGACTTCGACGTGCCAAATATACTAGCCTCAAGCCGCCTAGCGTCTGAATCCACATGCCCGAAACTCAACATGACTACCCTGACGTTGTCGCGAATTACTTGCTGCAGGAATGTCTCGGGTCCGGATTTTCAGGTGAGTTTCTGGCATGAACTCTCGTACACACGCATGACCCACTCGACCGGCATGTTGTATCATAGGCTCCATCTTTCGCGGTGTCAACGTTTACAACGGCCAACAAGCTGCTGTCAAACTTCAGCCCGTAGATGTAGACTGTCCCACTAATATGTTCGAGCGCAACTTCTACCCTGCCATTCAGGGAGGCATGGGTATACCAAGTCTACACGCATGTGGTGTGCAAGGCAAATATGATTACCTTGTAATCGATCTGCTAGGCCCCAGTCTTGATTCACTCTTCCGCAAGAGTGGCAAGGATGTCATGGACCTACGGAGCGTATGCTGTATCGCAATGCAAGTGGTCAGTCACCCTTTCATTACCAACGTCGTTGATCTTTGCCAAACCTTCTCCGCTCCCTCTTGCACTATGCATCCATTCCTACTTCAAGATCTCCCGATTAGAGCACATGCACGGCAAGGGCGTCCTGCACCGAGATATCCAGCTCGGGAACTGTGTAGTCGGACTAGGCTCCAACAAATGGCTCATCTACATGATTGATTTTGGGTTTTCCAAATTCTTCATCGATCAGACTACCAGACGACACATACCTGATAGCAAGGAGCCGCGCGACTTCATTGGGAACTACTGGTTCACCTCTGTGGGTGTTCATTGTAAGGGAAAAGGTGCGTCTACGCTCCGTGCAGTCGGATCCTCAAAAGGCCTAATTTTGCTTGCTGCGCAAAAGTGCCCTCAAGGCGCGATGATATGGAGGCGGTGGCGCTCATGCTCATTCATCTGTTGACGCCTGGTGGACTCAGCTGGACACGTAACGGCGTCCCCAGGACTGACGCCGAACACGACCGCTTAATCCGTGAGAAGCGCAAGGCCCGACCGGAAGACCTCTGCCGTGGGCTGCCCGCAGAGTTCGAGGAGTTCCTGCGGTACTGCAGGCGGCTGAAATTCGAGGCGTGCCCGGACTATAACTATTGGGTGAACGAGTTCCGAGAGCTGCTCGGAGAGAATGGCTACCCTACTTCCTCCAGATTCGTCTGGCCGCCACTTGATCCTAAGGTATGTTGTGTGAAACTCGAACCGCTGATCTTTATAGTATTGTCATCTGACATACCCGAATTCAATAGCCTGCGGGGCGCACTATGCCGCCAGCACGACGACCGCCAGCAAATGACACCGACATGGTGGGCATTCTGAATGAACTTGCCAATCTCCAGATAGGGGAGCGACCGGTGCTCGCAAATCGCAACGCAATGGTGAACGGCGTCCGTGTCAATGCCGCAGAGGGCAAGAAGTCAAATACTACTGAGACGACGATCGTGCTCAGCAGCGGCGACGAGAATACACAGGGCAAGGGGTCCGCACAACTCCCAAAGGCCGCACACCTGGCGAAATTGAGGCGCACAGTATCGCAAGTGACAAATAACGAGGCCCTCGCGGAAGTTGTCGACGAGTTCGTGCAGGTCCTGCAGACACACCGCTCGCGGACGCTGACGAAGGAGGCTTTTGCCTTCTTGGACGCGCTGTACAAGCAGCTCGCGGACCCGTCCGTGTATGTCCGGCCAATGCGCACGTCACTGCCGCGGGATAGCGCTGAGGCAAGGGAAAATGCGCCGGTGCAGCGACGCTATGCCAAACAGAACAAGCTGTGGCTCCTCCGGCGGGACGTGGCCCGCGCGCGGAACAATCAGGCCATCGCGCAGATGGTGGTCGAGTTTGGGGCCACCATAAATAAAAGCAGCGGGCGAACGATCACGAAGGATGCATTTGCCTTCCTGGACGGTTTGAGCGAACGACTGCGGACATTGGCCTAGGCCGTGCTTTGTATTCCAGATGGACAAATGAACCAGTATTTAACGCCTATTAGACCCATTGCATATATTATAGCGAGCAGAACCTACTTCTTGGTGTCTCATAGTGTTTGTACTTATCAGAAACGCCGATATAGGTGGTAGCGGCCGTATACACGAGCTACCCCAACACGCGATTGGGGGAGAAGAGTGAAGTAAATCCGAATTGTTGGTCTACCATCTCTGTTCCTCGGCACTAGTACTGGGCTCTCTCCATCCTCGCGTTGACAAATTGACATCGTGGTCTGGGTCTTCGGCATGTCTTCGGCAATGAGCAGTCGGGGACTTGGTCCCAATGCCGCGGAAATTGAGCCGCTGCGAAATCTGCGCGACCTGTTCACTGTCGATACCAGTACAGATCTCCAAATGTACGGTTGAAACGTGAGACGGATCCTGCAAAGGCCGCGCAGTAAGCAGATCGTTGGGCCAGTTCCGCACGTGCTACATCGCGATGTGGAACATCCCGGTAACAAAGAGCACCATTTCACAGAGATTGATGCAGCTCGATGTGTCGAAATGGATGGGGATCATTGAGTAATGATCACTATAAACCCTGTTTGGATACAACCGAGCGAACCGAGTCTCGACCCGGCGTTCCAACACGGGACCCAGAGCGCCCTGCAGCACACGAGCATGGGCACCATAATTATAGCGAGCGGGCGGCACAAACGTGCGGGACAGCATTGGCACGTATATTTAATATAGAGCGCTTGAGAGGACGGATCTCAATACCGATAGACCTCCTTGGGAGAACTTACAAAACGACTGCAGTGGAGAGACGAGGACCACCTCTCCGAAGACACGCCGCCAGCTCTACAAAGCAAAGGAGGAGGAATCGATGAGCCGTATTGCGAGATGACCACAGTTGTTATGTGATAACGCAACGAGGTCACTGAAAGCCCAAGGGCTCGACGGTAGGTTCTGAGCTGCTGCCACCTACTACTGTGTCTTCTGCCTCACGCATGCCCCAAAGTGTGATTTGCAAGGGGGGCTTATCGCTATTGGAAGCGCTGCAGAGCCATGCAAAGGACCGAGTCAGCGGTCTAATATCTATGTAAGTGCATGAGTACTTCTCTTTCTGCGCACGTCGACATTCTCACCACTAGAACTGACACGGCCATTGCATTGTCTGACTCTCAAATGCCGGACTTGAGTAGATAGTTCGCAGACACAATCACGGCACGGAAACGCCTACGCGTGCCCCCCATCGGCGGTGCTTCTCTGCAGACAGTACATGCGCTGGTTATTGTTGCATATATGGCCGTCGCATTCGAAAGTGCTACCGTGGGTCGAGTATCGTGGTTGATTCGGGCCTTACTTCAGCAGATCATCATTGTTAGATATTGAAAAGTATGGGTAGTAGAGCTTACAATCTATTGTGACGATCTGCCACCACAAGGTAACAACGATTTGTTGCGTTCCACTCCGGCAATCATGATCATGCGCACTATACATGCACATCACTTTTGACATCATATATGACTGCAGAATCAATAACGATACACCTCTCCTCGCAAATCATACTTTGGGGCAAGGTGGGGCGGAAGCTCGCGACAGGGGTCGGCAGTGGCGCAGAGACGTCGGTGGATGGCCGATCAAAGATAGGCTGCCAAGTGAGAATAATGAGGTAGATGTTTACTGTAATCCCCTCTCCCCTCGCCGTCATGGTCAGTAATCGACAATAAATCTATCCCGCGCTGAAGGGACTTAGCTCAGTGCCTAACGGCCAGATTGAGGAAGCTACTGGTATCGTGTCATGTGGTGCTGAGTTTATCGCTGTCTGACATTGCTTCCGGAAGGAGAGAGCGACGGGGCAGGCCTCGACAAACGGACAAAAATTGAGACATTGGCGCGGCTGCCGCGAACAACCTCTGAGGGATGAGGGCATGTTACCCCGAGGTGCCGAACGCCGCTATGCTCCATGCCACCTATCTGTAACTCCTGCGAGGGAGGTCTATCGCTACTGATTCTGCCGCCGCACGTTTGACGCGTTAGCGAGTGTCCACAGTTCCTAATCGCATCTATAAGACTAGATGAAGTTGGGATCGATGTTAGCCTAGACACCACGCTTGCACTCAGCATGTTCTACAATTAACGATGGCGTGTTCAAAGCAGATTTGTCGACGCAGCACCCTTTGAGAATGACGATGATGCGCCTCAAGTGTCACAGAAGAGGGAAACATTCAGCCGTTACAGCAAGACCGCGGCCCGCGGAGCTATGGAACAAGACCAAGAAGTCAAGGCTTAGAAGCATGGTCACGTACTCCACGAGACCCGTGCTCCAGCTTACGAAGGAAGATACGGTACCGATAGTGGCAGTGTCATGGTTGTCCGCCTTGCCGGAGACATACATGTGATACCCGTAGGTAGTGCGGACCCTGTGCATGCAGCTGAGAAGTGCAAGGCAGATCACCCACATGGAGCTATTCGTCAGCATACAGTTGAACTCGTGCGCCCCTTGTGGACGTCCCGCATTGCTGAGAGTCGCTCGCAGTGTGATTCGTTCACGTGAGACGAGTTCCTAGATATCCAGACATACACCGAGGCAGGGAAGGTGAAACAGTGAGGAATCCGCCAGAGTTCTATGCGGACATGAGCACTGTTTGCACTACAACAATGGAAGGACGTCATAATCGCAATGATGGAACGGACAGACCGCAGCGTAGAAGGGCCCAGTCGAGAATCAATCAACGTAAGTTGGGACGCACGAAGTCCGATGCATGTTCTGATATTTCAAAATTGGGCAAAATCAGGCAACTCTTCGGCTGCGACTAAACGTAGAGGGTGGCGTGACTGCCCACCATGATCATAGAAATGCGGGAGCGAATGGTGTAACTGACAGCCATGATCCTACAAGCGCGGGGGCTAGATGCCTGTGAACATCTGCGTGGGATGTCATTCGTGACCGCGGGCCAGATCCGCGATGAAAAAAACACAAGTATCAAGACCTGAGCTCTCGGGGAGACACGGGACGAACATCGGTTAGCCACTGCGCACATTTACACTGTCACAGATGCCTGCAGCCGCTCGATAAGAAGTCGCCGTCCACAGGTGATAGCAACGTGTTCTCCGGGTGACGACGGGCAAGAGCATTTGGAAGTTATCAAGGAAGAGGAGGCAATTGGGTAGATATTCGAAGAGAGGAAGATCACGGAGACACAGAAAAGCCTTGTTTATCTGTCAAAGGCCACCGCGGTGGTGTCTCACGCTGAGCCACAAAGGGATCAAACGTTGTGTACGGCGTTGATGTAGGAATTGCGCTAGTCGGGACAACAAATAAGGACGACAGCAGAGAGCTCGAATCGGTCGAGAAGAGGGCGAGAACAGAGACGGGCAGCGTAGAGACCGGTCGAGGAGAGAGCAAAGACGAGTGCGCGCCAAGTTGCCCCAACGAGCGGAGCAGTCGGCAAGCGCCGGCAATAATCCCACTGCTATAAATCTCTTCTCTCCCGACTTTTTCTCCGCCTCTCGTCCCTCCCCCTCCTCGACGGCAGGTGCTTGTCTTTCCGACACTCTATCCAAAATGGCCAAGGTCACTTCCGACACGAGAACCACCATCGAGCAGGCCCCCTTCCTCATCCCCGACCTCACAATAAAAGACTTGCTTTCGGCTATTCCGTATGTGCATTGCTGGCATGTGCCAACGCATCAATTCTGATTGGTCGTGCTTCCAGGGCCCACTGCTACAAGCGGTCCGCCCTCAGGTCCTTAAGCTATGTGTGAGTACACGTCCCATTGCACCATGTCGTGGACTGACGAAGCATTGCAGAGTGTACGACATGTTCCTCGTCGCCTGTATCTACAAGCTTGCTGTCTTCCTCGATGCGCGCATCACGCCTGAGTATGTCAGTCTGTCAAGCCCTTACCTGTACACATTCGCCCGCGTCGCGCTCTGGTCGCTGTACGGCTTCGCCAATGGCCTCATCGGCACCGGCCTTTGGGTCCTCGCGCACGAATGTGGTCACCAGGCGTTCTCGGAGTCCAAGGCCCTCAACAATGCGGTCGGTTGGGTCCTTCACTCTGCGTGCGTATCTTCCGCCCGCGTTGCCCTGGGTTCGCGTACTGAGACGCGTTCGTAATGATTACGGCGTAATATAGACTCGGCGTTCCTTATCACTCCTGGAGGATTACGCACGCGAAGCACCATGCCTCTACAGGCCACATGACTCAGGACCAAGTATTTGTGCCCAGAACGCGTTCGCAGGTTGGCTTGCCTGCCTTCAATCCCGAGAAGGAAGACCTGTACGGTGCGAGCGTCTCGGACGAGATCAAGAAGGAGTTCGTGGAGGCGCTCGGTGACTCTCCCATTGGAGCCGCGTTGGGAGCTGCGAGCTACCTGGTTTGTACCCTGTTTCCTGGAGCTTATTCTTACCTCCGTTCATGCCAAATTAATCACAGCTCGTTGGATGGTGGGCGTACATCGTGAGAAACGCATCAGGACAGAAGCGTTACCCCAAAGGCACCAACCGTAAGCGCTCTAATTCGATATGTAGCAACTGTAGTGTTCAATGGTTCCACTATTCTAGACTTCAACCCATCTGCTGTGATGTTTGCGCCCCATCACCGTGACCAGATCTTGATTTCCGACCTTGGTATTGTCCTCTGGCTTGGTGCCGTTCTTGCCGCCATCCATTACCGTGGCTTCGCCGAGGTTTTCCGTGTCTACCTTGTTCCTTATGTCTGGTGAGGCCAACTGCTGCTACTGTGATGTTCGTCCCTCACCTTGCGGATTCCGTAGGGTGAACCACTGGCTTGTGCTCATCACTTTCCTCCAACATACTGACCCCGTGCTTCCTCACTACCGCGCTCCTGAGTTCACCTTCCCTCGTGGTGCCCTTGCAACGCTCGACCGCAACCTTCTTGGTGACTGTGGAAAGATCATGGGCTGGCTCGGCGCTCACCTTACACACGGTATCTCTGAGACACACGTTGCGCACCATGTGGCGAGTAAGATCCCTCATTACAACGCGTATGTATTGAACCACTTGTCACTGGATGGACCTGTACTCATTGGTGCCTGGTCGTAGATGGGAGGCATCCGATGCACTTCACAAGAGACTGTCGCAGGCTGGTCTGGTCCGTCTGCAGGGTCGTCCAGGCGGCTGGTCAGAGATGTACCGCGTGTTCAAGGAGTGCAAGGTCGGTGTACGTTTACCGAATTGTGTTCAGAGACTGATATTTTCCTCTAGTTCGTCG
The DNA here is from genome assembly GCF_002117355.1 of Postia placenta MAD-698-R-SB12. Lineage (NCBI taxonomy): Eukaryota > Fungi > Basidiomycota > Agaricomycetes > Polyporales > Adustoporiaceae > Rhodonia > Rhodonia placenta. The sequence goes on along the minus strand of NW_020169854.1, from coordinate 585,386 downwards.
AGGATGAGGGCAATATCGTCTTCTACAAGAATTCGGAGGGCCTTGCCAAGACGCGCCCTGTGTTCAACGACAACAACGTGAGCGACTCGGGTATCGAGTTCGAAAAGGATGCATAGATCGTCTCTTTTGTCGCATCCTGTTTCGCTGCCGTTGTGTCATCATCACCGCTCTTGTATTTGTTATGCGTAGACGTCTCTTCGCCGCCTGCGCTGTGGGGCCGTGGGACGGTTCCAGGGAACCCCTAGCGGAGCGCCGCGGTCAAGGGAGAGTAATACGGGAAAAGGTGTTCTCTTGGGGTCACGGACCTGCTCAGTGGGTGGATACTGCTATGGATAGAGTATAGAGCAGACGTCCAATACGGGAGTGCATTGCTTTGGACACGCGTGGGATGAGGTGAACAGGACAATATTGGTAACTTTTGTTTGTTTGTCTAAAATGTCTCTGTTCTGAGGATAGGGAGAAACTGCGGCTGTCGTTTCTACCCTAACTTGTGAGCTACGACTGCGTCCTTCCGATATCTGCCTACAATTGCACTTAGACCTAGTACTAGTGAGACAAGACGATGTTACAAAAACGCCAAGATTTTTGCTCCCAACATACGTACATCTGGCAGTAGCAGACCAATTAGTATGCTGTTGGGGACATCTGTTCAATGAAACACTTTCTTCTGGGCAAGTTGAGTCTGAAGCTACTCACCGCTCCCTGCAAGCTTAGTCGGTGCCTGCTGCTGCAGCCGGCATCTCGTCGCGCGCCTCCTGCCTCCCTTCTTCGCGGACTCCGCGATGCACAGTGAGGAAGCCATTGATGATCTTCCAGTCCTCACTGAGTATAACATCAGAGTCGATTTCGCACAGCGCGGGGAAAATCTTGGCCAGGAAAGCCGCGATCTCGCTGAGGGAGCCGGACGTGGTCGAAGGTCCGATATTAATGTAGTCGAGGTTCTGGGGTAGACATTCTCGCTTCGTATTCGGCAGCACGGCAGGGATCTTATTCCCGTCCGCGTGAAAGACTAACTTGAGGCACTCGAGGTGCGGGCAGTGGAACGCGAACGCTTGGAGAGGACGCAATGTGGCTCGTATAATGAAGTCCGCATCATCGGCATCTTCTGGTATCAAAATTAGCCTCCTAAGATTTGGCCATGAGGAAGCCATGTCTATCAGAATCTCGTCATCGTACTCCGCTATCCAGCATGCGACTATAAGGACCTCCTCGAGTTTGTGAAAGTCGAGGAGAGGCTTTATATAAGTCGAGCGTAGGGTAATGCGTTGTCTGTACACGTCACCCAGGACGGTCAAGTCAGAGTCGATTGTGAGAGAAGAGAGCTGGAGGGGTGAGAACTGGGAGCGGATTGCCTGGAAAAGCTCCCTGATGTCGCGGTTTTCGGGAAGTGAACCCCACGTAATACGGACCGATCTCACATACGGTAGCTTGACAGAAGACGCGGACATGACATATCCGGCCAAATTGTCGTGATGGATCGCCAAGGTCCGGAGTGCTACGAAATCCGTGTCGCACATAGGAGGGACCGGACGAGTCTTGGAAAATTTGAGAGATAAGTCATGTAGGTAGGACCACTTGCCGAGACGGGACAGCGCAGACGAGGTTAAGGAAATACCACCATAGGAGAGCGTTGCAGGCGAGTATGAATGTTCACCACCACAGCGAAGAATTCGTAGACTCTTCAACTCGCCGATGACAGAAGATACATGTTCGGACACATCTTCAGTCCGCTTTTGATCGGAATTCTCAAAGACCAGCTCCTCAATTAAAGGGCAATCGGCCTTCACTTTGTTGAGGATTCCGATCAACGGGCGGTGATCCTCGTCGAGTTCTGTGATCACGACCCGCCAAAGTTTGGGTCCGATGAACAACGGCATATCCACCCAATCATTGCAATCCTTGGCGCAAGTCGACGAGCAAGAGTGCAATGGCCAATCAAGGGCGATAAGCGCTGGAAAAAGGACGATGGAGGGACATTGTTCTGCAATGGCCTTCAGTGTCTCGGATGAGACTGCCAAATTTTCAGGACGGGTGCCGAATGAAAAGTATAACCAGGACTTCTCCAGGTGCTTCACAAGCGGTGCATACTTCATAACCGCAGCGAAATCATTTGGGACCAGGGGCCTTTGCAGATGCTATGAAATCCATATATCAGCGGTACTGTATTTGCTGAGGTAACTGAAACTCACGTAAAGTCGCACTGTCTCCGAGTCAGTGAGAGCATCCCAAGCTCCGGCATCAGCAGGTAGTAACTTGACGATATGAACGACATTCGAGGTCTCCCACATAGCCTCAATCGCAGGTATGTGAAGTGCTCTGCAACTCCTCGCGAGAGCGGCCGCTTCTTTTCGGTCATTTTTCACTAGATATTGACAGATACGTGCGACGATTTCGTCGATGAGGAGCACTCGATGCATTTGAAAGGACTGATAGTTTGTGCCAAGTTGATGATTACCGTTTGTCTGGGCACTGGTCCCGTGCCGCGCAATCATGTATTGCCGTTTTCAGACATGTCGAGCGTGTCAAACACAAACAAATTCTCGTCTATTAGCGAACTCCTACACTGAGGGCACGAATATCTCGATGACCTAGCGTATCGTCTTGATTTCTGACACCCCTTTTAGAGTGGACGCGTTCCTGCTTGAGAACACGCAGTCAGGAATTTGTCAGATGGGTGTCCCTGGAGTTGAAGGGGAAGGAGGTCAGAGGCCTGATTGAGCAAGTAGCGGAAAACCTCTGTCCATAGAACAGACAATACACTGAGTTCACCCACAACCAGATTGCCCACACGGCAACGTTATGACAGGATAGGACACATTGCGGTGCGTATAATTCACATAGGTATTGGTTGGCAAGCTCGAGACGGGCCCCCATTAACTTACAATCGGTGATTCTGAGCGAAGACCTCGCACTCCTCCCACAAGCGGAGATTGAGTTAGGCCCGTCGCGGCTTGTTCCATCCACCCACAATCCCAAGCGAGATCTTCGCTAGGGTGCAGATGAAACACCACGCGGTGCCTATGAGTAATCCGTTAAGGTCGCGCCGACCTGCAAGGATGTCGTTGAGGGTGGTTGCAGAAATTATTGGTGGTGCCCAGTAGCAGATCCGAGTAACTCAGAACACTTCTCAAGAACGAAGTGGACCTCCACTCCAATCGGCGTCATCTAATGTTTATACAAAGTATTTCGCTTAATCACGCTCCATATCCTCATGTCGGATAAGACACGGCCCTCCTACGGGTCTTGAGACATAGGAACGCCCAGTTCGCCTATATGATACAGAATCGCAACAGACGGCCCTCCAGGACAGTATTACAGTCGCTGCCACGCAGACGCTCCGGTTCTACACCCCCAAGACGTGAGTAAGTAAGAGTTAGACAGGAGCTGATATGCAGCATATAATTGGAGCTCGTATCACCATCTAGTTGAATGCAGTCGCGATCGAGCAATCTCCCCTTCTTTGCGCTGGCCACATCTATTTGTCATACAACGAGCTTCACGAAAGCTGGCAACTCACCTCTGAGTGCTACGTATCATCACCTGAAAAGGGGCATGAATGTACGTGAAGTCCGCCACGACGCTGCTACCAAGCTTTAGGGATGATGGACCTTAAATTCTAAGAGTCCTTCAGCATCGAGATGGGGAAGGAGCGCTTGGATGTATGTGCAGCCCAAAGACACGGAGCTCGAGAAGCGGACACCGAAAGTCACTCTCTGCAATGCTGGGAAGACGGCCCTAGATAAGAGTGGTTCCAACGCGCGAAGAAGTTCTGTGGTGTCTTCCGACGGACTGGTTGAGAAGTCCATAAACTTGATCACGCGAATTTTCGCAGGCCGGACCTGCGACAAGAATCGTGGTGTCCAATACTTGTCGTACGTCCAGAACTCCATGGAAGTGATGCTCGGATTGTCCTTTTTGCCGAACGCTAGTGGACGTGGCAGCCAGCGGAAGGTCAGACACTAGAAGTTGGCTGTCTGTGCCTTATGGACGCACCCGTGTTACCATCATACCAGTACCGGTGACACAGACGAAGACATGTCAGCGACGGGGCTGCATCCTGCAGCAAGGCGGCCAGTGCCCTTGGGTCGCCCCTTATGGTGCGGTCGCGTTTATTCCATGAGACGGTATCAATCGCCCGGTGATACCAGTCACGCTCTCTCTGGGCCGGTGGCGTGAACGTGATGCGGAGCGGTCGCATGATCCGCTGCATAGCAGATGCAGAGGATATCTCCTTGCCTTCTGGATGGATGAAGAGCTCTTCCTCGATCGACAGCGTACGCAAATTAGAGAACGCGCGAATGAGCCGCGTGAAAGCGTCAGGTGTTGCACCCATCAGCGTCCCCACTGCCAGGAATTGCACGGATGGCGAGAGCAGCGCCAGCGCATCCAGCGTGGACGGCGTGAGGACATGCACTTTGAGGCAGAGATTGGTCACCTGCGGGAACTGGGCGAGGATGAACACCAGAGTTTTGTGCTGCTGCTGCTGCCAATGCGCGGACCAGGATTCGAAGTCATTGAATGTGAGATATCTGACGTAGGTCCCGATTTGCTTATTTGCAAGCAGCAGGCTGTGTGCACGGCGAAGGTTGCGATTGTTGACGCAGAACCAGCGGAAGAGCATAGGGCGGAATGCGGCTTCCCATGCGCGACAGGTCAGGCTACAGTTAGACAAGGTATGTCGGCTGTCGATATATTTTGCGATTTCCTCCCACAGCTCCTGCGGCAGCCAAAGAGGACTATGAGAACTGGGACGCGTCACTGGCCTGCGGAAAACCCGAATGCGACATTTCGATGCCGTGCGCGATAGTATCAGCCTAATGTCGTCCATCGTAATCTGTGCTGCAGAGCAGTCAATGCATGCGCACGTTGGACACACCTCGCAGGAGTGGAAGAAATCTGCTGACCTGCGCTATGTACAACGGCTGGAAGGAATACACAAGGGACACTGGAAGACCGACAACCCGCTACGCCAGGCGCGGCGATTGGGCGCAGTTTTGCTAACGACACTATCGGCGGCAATCCGTCAAATGCAATACCGTACACTTGACTGTCTACGGGAGACTGGCACGATGCCGCGTGCAGGTGGACAACACGATCTCGGGCCACGATCCGCCGTGCGAAGCAGCTTACACGGTACCGAGATATTCGAAAGTATACGGGCACACGCAGCAGCCTTTTTTGCAGTCGCGGGGAGGTTCTGAAACGTAGAGGCTTGGCCGAATGTTGAGCCGAGTGCTCCGCACCCAGCAAACTCTGACAGCTTAATCCCATACTCAATTGCCGTCGTAAGCAATACCCTGACGCTGACAACTCGCTCCATCGCTGCCTGAGAGTCTCTTGGATTCTGTAGGAAGACATCGGCGAATGCAACGAAGAAACTCTCAAGCGATTAATGCACAGACGCCGAATGCGTCCGTAGCACAGTGCAGCAGATTAAATTTTCTATCGCAGCGGACCAGTCGCAGATACGGCTGATGAACGCTGTGACGTCGAATACGCATGCGCGCGCAATTTGCTATTGCTGAGTGTCTCTTACTGTGGCTTGCCTTCGCCTTCCAGAATCAGCTATAAGATCCGTCCAGTCTAGGCCGGCTTCCTCAATTCTGCGAGCTCGGCGAACCGTGGTTGAAGGAGAACAGGTCGATGAGTGGCTGGGCAAGACGGACAGGAACGAGTCCTATACGGGAGCACAGGATACTTGTGGGAGGCAGCCTGGAGGCGACGAGATGGTCGAGTCTAGACCATGGGCGCTCCGAGGGGGGAGAGAGGCACAAGGTGGTCCGCATTAACGCAGCTTGTGTGAGGTGGGCGAGGGCATTATCAGGCTGAAAAAGCCGGCGTATGTGTTGGTGTAGGTTTACCGTCTGGCTGACTTGATATTCCAGACAATGCTCGCTCGATAACATTCCCCATCGGAATTTGATCGGGAAGATAACAGGCACTTAATTTGATGTCAGCATCTTATCTGAGCAGGAATTTGAAGGTGGCGCATCGACGTCAGACTACGAACTGGCCGCTGTGCGAGGCCCATCCAGCCGGCGTCATGGCCTTGGCCTATCCCCTCCGCGCCCACTTCCTATATAACCCGTCTCCGCCGCACGTACCATCCACCAACAATTTTCCCATCTTCACAACACAACCCCTCCACCAGAATGTCGACTGCCGCTGTAGCGCAGCTCCAGGCTGAGGTCAACCGCCTCCGACACGAGCTCTCCACCGTAAAGGCCCATGAGCAGTCTCCCGAATCTGGCGAGCAGATCTTTGTCGGACAGTATCTTGTCGAAAGGCTTGTGCAGCTCGGCGTCACGGTACGTCTCTTCTGCCACCCTCAGCTCATGGAGGTCTCTTGACCATTCCATTGCAGAAAATGTTCGGAGTTCCAGGAGATTTCAATCTTGGTGAGTCGGCCCGGCAGTTGCTCTACCCGTTGTGCACGTCTCATCCTAATTTGCAGGCTTCCTTGTACGTACATCTATGACCAGGCTCATACCTGTTCGGGTCTGACTCGTGCTGCTAGGACTTTGTCGAAGATCACCCCAAAATAGATTGGGTCGGCAACTGGTAAGTCTGCACGTATACCGAGCGCGCATATATGTACCCATACTCGCGTCCGTTCATCTAGCAATGAACTCAACGCTGCATACGCGGCTGATGGCTATGCGCGCGTGAAGGAAACAAGTCTTGGTGTCGTCCTTACAACGTACGTGCATCTCGTCTCCTGGACATGTCGATTGCTCATATATGCGCAGCTTCGGCGTTGGTGAACTGAGTGCGATAAATGGTATTGCCGGAGGTAAGCTGCTGTATGACCATGTGTGTATTTGAAGCAGATACTCATCGTACATTGCGCAGCGTTCTCCGAACATGTCCCTGTATTGCATATCGTTGGTGTCCCCAGTACTTCTCAGCAGAAGAACAAGCCCATGCTCCATCACACTCTCGGTGATGGACGGTAAGCTCGTCCTCGCCGTCGTGAGACCCGCAATCTGATCATTCTACCATTCGACCCAGGTTCGACGCGTACTACCGGGCCGCTGAGCAAGTCACAATCTCTGCGGCAAGTCTGGAGTCAAAGGACACCGCTGCTGCTCAGATCGACCGAATTCTTACAGACTGTTTGGTCATGGTATGTCACCGGTCCTTGACACATCAACAGCACTGATGTGGTGGTTACAGGCGCGCCCCGTGTACCTCATGCTGCCAACCGATCTCGCATACGAGCGCATACCCTCGTATCGTCTGAAGACCCCAATCAACTCTAACCCGCCGGACAACGACCCTGACGTGGAGCAGTTCGCTCTCGACGAAATTGTGAAGCTCGTCCAGGAGGCGGACGAGGACGTGATCATCCTCGCCGACGCGTGCGCTATCCGGCATGGGGTGAAGCAGGAGATCGCTGAGCTCGTGAAGCGCACGGGATTCCCCGTGTACGCCGCCCCAATGGGCAAGACCGCCGTCGACGAGAGCTACGAGCGGTACGGCGGCGTACGTCACATCATCCGTTGCGCATGTTAGGCCCCGCTGACGACATTGTGACAGATCTACGTCGGCTCGATCAGCCATCCAGATATCAAGGAAAAGGTTGAGAGCGCGAAGCTCATTCTGTCTATCGGTGCTCTGAAGAGTGACTTCAATACTGGCAACTTCACCTACCACATCCCCGCATCGCGTACGATCGAGGTGCGCGTTCATCAGAAGTAGGTTGGTGGACCCGCTAATATAGGGCATAGCTGCACTCCGATCATATACGTGTGCAATTTGCAATGTTCCCGGGCATCGGCATGAAGCGTCTTCTACCGAAGCTGACCACCCGCCTGCAGCCATTCCACGAGGGCGCGAAGCAGATCTCGGTGCCCCCGTTCGTGTTCCCGGTGCCGCAGGAAGACAACGACATAATCTCGCAGTCGTGGCTGTGGCCCCGCATGGGCCAGTTTTTCCGCCCGAAGGACATCATCGTCGCGGAGACGGGCACGTCGAGCTTTGGTGTGCTCGAGGTGCCGTTCCCGCGTGGGGCGGTATTCGTGAGTCAGATCCTATGGGGCTCGATCGGCTGGACGGTCGGCAGCACGCTGGGCGCGGCGCTGGCGGGCGTAGACCTGGGGTACAAGCGCACGATCCTCTTCATCGGCGATGGTAGTCTGTGAGTGCTCCTGTGGCCTGACTGAGTATATATGGATTGCTGACACGGTGCGTAGGCAGCTGACGGTGCAGGAGCTGTCGGTGATGATGCGCTCGGGCGTGAAGCCGATCATCTTTGTGCTGAACAACAAGGGCTACACGATCGAGCGGTACCTGCACGGGATGGAGCGCAAGTACAACGACATCTCGAATTGGTGCGCACCGAGCTTGTGTATCCATAGTGCGCATTCTGACCGGGTACTGCAGGAAATGGACACAGCTGCTCGACACGCTCGGAGGACAGGAGGGTAAGAACTGCCTGTCGTACCTGGTGCGGAATAAGTCCGAGCTGTCAACACTGTTGGACGACCCGACGTTTGCCGCGGCAGACAAGATTCAGCTCGTAGAGATGTTGATGGACCCGCGCGACGCGCCGAACGCGCTCAAGCGGCAGGCTGAGCTGAGCGGGAAGACGAACCGCTACGTCGCTGAGCTCCCGTCGGGCGTTGGCGAGGCTGTCTAAAAGCCGGCGTGCATGTCACGGTGTGTACGATGCGCACAAAGTCGGACAATGTTGTACGAATGTACTATACTGTAGATGAGACTGCATGTAGAAATACGAGAAATGCGAATTGCCTTGTTCCGAAAAGCACAAGCGTGATGAGTATACCCATTCGCTTCTCACGTATGCGCCTCGATCGGACGCGCGTCATAGCTGTCCGACTCAATTTATGGGCGTCTAGATGGTGGTTTTACGTGAAACAACATGCTCGTCTCTTCCTCGGCTTGCAATTTGCAGCGCCCCCTCTGCGCTGCGCTGTTTCTCTACCGTTGCCACTGTCCGGCTCGCTCTTACTATAGAAAATGGCCGACAGACTGCACGAGGAAGCCGTCTACGACAGCGACGACGCTCACCTGAAGTCCCGCCCGTCCACCCCCCACAGCTCCTCCCAAGAGTCCACAGAAACCCCCGCAGGTGTGCACTTCCCCGAGGCCAAGGACGGATTCTTCGGATACAACGAGGAGAAGACGCTGCACCATGTTTGTGGCATCGCACTCAGCCTGCCGCGCTCGCTGACGATGCTGGCACAGATCGAGGAGAAGTTGTGGGCGCACCGACGCGGGTCGGACGCAGCAACGACATCGCGACCGGTCTCCGCGCTGGGCTCCCCCCACATGCGCGCAGACGCGCACGCCGACGGGCCGTCGTCCTTCGTCGGCAGCTTCAAGCTGTCTGCCATCTCGGAGCCTCCTGCGCAAGCGGTGCCGGGCTCCTCCGCAGAGGCGCATCGCATTGCCGGTCCATTGCATGGTATACATCTGGCCAGATCCTCCCCCCCGGGCATGCGATTAACGAGTCCCAACAGAATTTGCCATCGCGCCCGAGTTTTACCCCATCCTGGAGTCGCTGCAGAAATGCCTGGAGCTGCGCGACAAATACATGCTCCGCTCCGGACAGCAGCTCGGCTTCAACCCGAAGGATCACGACGGCGTGTTCACGGGACTGGACGACGACATAGCGACGGTCACCGGCATCCGCCCCGATGCGGATCGCGACGGCCGCTCGCCCCCAGCCAGTCCCTTCACGCCGTGGAGGATCTATCCCAGACCCCCGCCGCCTCACTGGCACTGGAGGGGCACCCAGGCCGTCCCCCCGAGCCAGTCGGGACACAGCGACGACGAAGACGAGGAGTTTGTCTTCGAGAACTGCAAGATTCCAGGCGCGGACGGCTGGCATTTTGAGATGGACGAGAAGGGCGTGTTCCAAGTCTACGAGACCGAAGACGGTAAGACGGACCAAAGTCTGCCAATGCGGGCCCGTTTGCTGATGATGACGTGCAGACCGGACGCCCAAGTTTGATATTCCGAGCATTCGGGAGTACTTCATGGACCTGGAATACGTCCTCGGTGTCATAGCCGACGGCCCGTCTAAAAGCTTCGCGTTCCGCCGGCTCAATTACCTCACGAGCAAGTTCACGATGTACAGTCTGCTGAACGAGACACAGGAATTGGTAGACATGAAGGTCCGCCTAGCCATCTTCCACTGCGCATGCCCCTTACTGACCTGGGCGATCCCAGAGCGTGCCTCATCGGTTTGTGATCTATATTGCCAGAGCTGTCGCTCCTCACCTCCGTCGATAGTGACTTCTACAACGTCCGCAAGGTCGATACCCATGTCCACCATTCGAGTAGCATGAACCAAAAGCATCTTCTCCGTTTCATAAAATCCAAAATGAAGCGTAGTCCCGATGTATGCATGTTTTCTCCCCTCACGCCGGTGTTAATGGCTTATACTCTGGCCAGGACGTCGTCATCTTCCGTGATGGCAAAGAGCTGACGCTCGAAGAAGTGTTCAAGTCGCTCAACCTCACCGCGTACGATCTATCCATTGACACGTTGGACATGCACGCGCATCAAGACTCGTTCCACCGCTTCGACAAATTCAATTTGAAATACAATCCTATCGGAGAGTCTCGCTTGCGAGAGATCTTCCTGAAGACAGATAACTACATCGCTGGCCGCTATCTGGCTGAACTGACAAAGGGTGAGACTATCAGCTGTAACGCAAGTCTGTTGCTCATGTATTCACAGAGGTCATGATTGACTTGGAGCAAAGCAAATACCAAGTACGCTGAACACGTCGCTTATCTGCTATATCACTGATGCACTGGAATACAGAATTGTGAATGGCGTGTCAGCATCTACGGTCGGAGTGCGGGTGAATGGGACAAACTTGCCAAGTGGATCGTCAATAACAAGCTCTACTCGCACAATGTCCGCTGGCTGATCCAGGTGCCGCGCCTGTACGACGTTTACAAGCAAAATGATTCTATCGAGACGTTTGAGGACATTGTTCGCAGTATGTAGCATTCCCCACTTCGCTTTCGAGCCGCGTGCTGAGCTGACACATTTTGCGCCGCCAGACGTCTTCCGCCCTCTATTCGAGGTCACACACAACCCATCGTCGCACCCAGAGCTGCACGTCTTTCTGCAGCGCGTCATCGGGTTCGACACGGTCGACGATGAGTCGAAAACCGAGCGGCGGTTCTACAGGAAGTTTCCGTACCCCAAACTGTGGAATACGAAGGAGTCGCCGCCATACTCGTACTGGTACGCGTTGTGTCCTTCCATTATCGATAGGACATTCATCGAAGTGTCGTGTCAACAGGGCGTACTACATGTTTGCGAACATGGCCAGTCTGAATAATTGGCGGCGTTCCCGTGGGTTCAGTAAGGCTATCTATCATGTTGTCATGCTACGCCAAGCTGAATCAGCGCGACTACTAGATACGTTCGTCTTCCGCCCGCACAGCGGAGAAGCTGGGGATACGGACCACTTGACGTCCGCCTTCTTGACTGCTCACTCGATCAGTCACGGTATCCTGCTGCGCAAGGTGCCCGCACTGCAATATCTATTCTACTTGAAGCAGATTGGTATTGCCATGAGTCCTCTTAGCAACAACGCACTCTTCCTGGCCTACGAGCGGAACCCGCTTCCTGAGTTCTTCAAGGTCGGCTTGAATGTTAGCTTGAGTACTGACGACCCGCTGCAGTTCCACTTCACCAAGGCAGGCGTTTTGCTTTACATTTCATCGTTGTTTCGCTGAAGACACACTGAAGGAACCCTTGCTCGAGGAATACAGCGTAGCCGCTCATGTATGTCCTATCCACTCGTGAATCACCATCCTGCTCACGTGAATCGGTGTACCCAGATCTACAAATTGCCCCAGAGCTCTCTGGCAGAGCTTGCACGCAACTCGGTCATCCAGAGCGGCTTCGAGATGGAGATAAAGCGGCACTGGCTGGGGCAGCACTGGTATCTGCCAGGCGCGGCCGGCAACGATATCAACAAGGTGTGGCCCACCCCATCAGACGACAAACTGGCGCTGAAAAGTTCGCAGACGAATGTGCCCAATTTGCGACTGGAGTACAGACGACAGACGCTTGTAGAAGAGCTGTCGATGATCCGGGCGAACTCGCATTCTAGCACTGTGTAGCTACATGTCCCCTGACAATTTCAGCTCCAATTGCCTGCGTCTGCGCGCGCATGGGTAACCCATCCTCATCTTTTACTGGCGCTGAGTAAAATTGGTCCGAGGAGAAGGGTCCTCCGTCCGACCTTCCTACAAGAGCAACGCTAGGTGTGATTCGGGGCGTATCAGTGCATGTCCCCAGTGCCCAAAATTATTAAGGGCCTCACCTCTGACAGTGTCAGCAGTCAGGTCCTCGTTCTCTGATTTCACTCATCCTCCACTATGGCAAGCAGGACCTCATCGCACCACACGCCGTCAATCAGGTTACTTTTCCTTTTGGTCCCTTCCTCTACCAAACCACTGTCATGAACGTGATACACAACAGTGTCAGCGTGCGAGTGCTGTGTCGTTGACCCCAGGGCGACATATACTAATTTGTACTTCTCGATCAGGGTCCGATCACCGTCATGTACCACGAAGGAGACGCAGTGAAGACCTAAAGTCTTGAATGCGTATTCCACCAGATACCCGACAATTTGTTGGCGGTCCTCATCCACAGTGTGCGTGGGGAACACCAGGGTAAGCGAGGCATCCCGGATTTTGGAATTCGTCGTTGTAATGCTACAGGCACCATAACACATGCTCCTGGTACCAAAACAGTCGCTGTAGGTGCCGTTGACAAGAGCGGTGTAGAGGATGTTGGTTCCAGCAGGAACAAAATCCAGAGTGCTCTTTGGCCTGATTGCCGTATTCGAAGACACACGCTGTACTGACTGTTCATTACACATTTGCAATGTAAACATGAACATCGGCTGGTCTGGGCCATTCGCATCCATCGGCGAGAAAGTGAAGCGGCCACTGCTTGTAGAGAACATATCTGTTATGGACAAGTCACAGAACGAACGGTGTCAGACACCTCCAGTACCGCGCCCACGACGTATATCAGTCTTCGAGGCTATCCTGAGTTATCGAGGCTATCCTGTCCCGATAAGTGCTGATAGATATGATTCAAGTGGGATTAGTGATTAGTCGCATGCGATCATTTCCGCAGGGAGGTGCTTGGACGACACGCGGACGCAGCAAGCGCGTCCTTCTAGCACCAAGAAACGGAATAGATCGAAGCAGTCATGCAAGGAATGCGGTCCTGTGAGTTCCTAGACTCCTCATTTTCGTCGTGGTTGGACCTTTCTAGAGCAATGGAGAGAATATCAGATGCTTGTCGAGGTTCTAGTGACTGGGAGCGTCGGTATCGTATTGTGACAGTGTAGATTACATTCGGAATTTGATTCACCTGGATTCACTGGATTTCCGTCGAAGATTCCACGGACAATAAGAGGTCACACATACGTTGCAATATCTGTTGATAGTCTACAGGGATAGTCTACAAGGAAAAGAATATGATTCACCTAGTCATGAGGTACGGAACCGATCTCCAAAGACGTCCAAAAGCTCCAGAGCATGCTGGGGTCGAAAACGTGTGCACCCGTTGATAACAATATCAGTCAATGTGGAAAGATCGTCCTTCACCGCCACGTCCGTGAATTCGACGCGGCTGCGCAATGTCTCCACCAAGGCATCACCGGATACTCTATTACAATTCCACAGGCCCAATGTATACAACTGCGGCAACCGTATGCGCACAGGCTGGTCAGGAGACACGACGGGTGCCAAGGCCTGAATGACAGTGTCGGACATGTCTGACGCCACGATGCGGAATTCTCTGAGGGCGTTCAGCTGCTCGAAGCACCAAAGGAAGTCCTTCGTGCGCATGTCCGCGTAGGTCATCTCGAGGACCTCTAGCTGGGGCTTGCTTCGTTGCATGAGGGCGCGCAGGCCCATGCCTGTAGCGTGATCGCTCCACGGCGACTGGGAGAAGTCATTCGCCTCGTCGTCGGAGTCCCCGTCCTCGGTGGACCCGGCGTACGGGTCGTACTGGATGGGAAAGTCGACGTTCGTGTGCTCGAGGTAGAGTTCGATGAGCCGCGGTGCGTCAATATGCGCGAGAAACGTGCGGACCGCGCAAGTGCTGCGCAAGAGGAGAGTGTGCAGTTGTGGTAAAACGACAACAGGTGTTGTAATGGACGCATCACTGGGCAAGCCCTGGTGGGGAACGCCGTAGTAATGGAACTGCTTGAGCGCGGGCAGTGAGGTGAGGAATTGAAGGACGGGCACGGGATCAGGACAGGTATCCCATGCCTCGCAGATAGTGAGATCGGATATGAGCATCGCGGAGACGTGGTGTGGCATAGGTAGAGTGCTGACAGCAACATACATGCATACGTCGCGAAGTGCATCCGAGCGCGAGGTCGGCATAAGCATAAAGGTAGGCGAATTGAAGAACTCGCCCTCCATAGCTAAGGGATCGATGCCTGAGCAGCCGCGTACGCCCACCCTCAGGGCTTCGAGGCGACTAGCAGAATTGAGTGTGCCAAGTGCGGCGAAGTTGGTCCTCTCCGTGGTCTCTCCCGTGTTGATCTCACACTCGCTCCAGCGAACAAGCTGGGGAATGAGGGGAGACAAGAGGGGAAGGAGCATGTCCGGTGATTGTACATTTACATGAATGTGGAGTGGAAAGGGGGTGGAGTTGGCCATCCAGAGTCTCGCCTGAGTATGCGATGCTTCCACCTTACGGGAGTCGCTGAGGAAGAGATGCTGCCAGAGGCGTGGCGACGTGTTTGCGACGCTGCGCCAATACTGACAGGTACGGCCAATGGTGAGCAAGGGGAGTTCGTTGCCGAAAACATCAGCGCAATAGGTAAAGATCTCGATGAGCAGCTCCGGTGGGAGCGCGTCGATAGGACAAGTACAAGAGGAGGTCGACATGGCCGATGTGTAGAGATCGACCTTCGTAGTTGCCCCGCTTTATTCTCTACAGGAATCTGGCGGTACCAATCTGAATAATTTGAGAAGGCGAGGCCCTGTTGTACAGAGTGATAACCGAGAATGGCAAAGAAATGCAGAGAGGATGAGGCAGAGTGCGACTTGATCGTGCTCACCGAACACTAGATGGTCAATTTAGGAAGGTGCGTGGGAAAGCGCGCCATGAGACCCCGCTCAATCGCCATCACTCGGGAACAGGATTCTTGCCTTCATTACCTTGGATCGCCAATATGGTTCGAATACCCACTGAAAAAAAACATGCGACTCAGATTTTTCACAGATGGAGCACACGGGGAGGGGACTGCCAGGGATAGTGATGAGAGGTGTGAAAGAGACGATAAAACGCTAGTCCCCCGAGAGGCGCTGGCTTACTAAGCAGAGAACTGCACAGTCCTCAGTGGCTGGCTTGAACTCAAATTTCCCTCTCGGTCCATCCACACAACCGCCGACGTCGCGCCCGCCGCTGTCCGCCCCGCCCAAGGTAACTTCTCTATTCTCACCACAAAATGCCAGGTGTACGTGATATCAGGTCAGTCCGGCTCGTCCGCACACAAAACACTAGGAGACAAACTAACGGCAGGTCCCTATTCTGCGCACATTGTGCACCATAGCGCGGAGGCGTTCATCGCAGCGTACTCGTCCCACCTCAAGCGATCGGGCAAGCTCGAGGTCCCCACATGGGTTGACATTGTCAAGACCGGCTCCTTCAAGGAGCTTGCGCCATATGACCCCGACTGGTACTACGTTCGCGCAGGTACGCATACACGTACTCTACCGTTCTGCCGATCGTGAACCCTTTCTCAGCCGCGATTGCACGACACATCTACCTCCGAAAGGATGTCGGCATCGGCGCCCTGACGAAGCTTCACGGTGGCCGTAACCGTCGCGGCAACCGTCCCTCGCACCACGCCGACTGCTCTGCATCTGTCCAGCGCAAGATCTGCCAGTCGCTCGAGAAGATTGGTGTCCTTGAGCAGACCGACAACGGGGGTCGTCGGATTAGCCAGGACGGCCAGCGGGATCTTGACCGCATTGCAACCGCTGTTGTGGAGGCTGAGCGGGAAGACGAGGACGAGGAAGAGGAGGCTGAGGAGGCTGAGGAGGAGGAGTAGACGCGACGCGGATAGGAGCGTCGGCGAGCTCGGTTTGCCTCCCTCGCGGGGCGACTGGTGTATGTATTCCGCATGAGCCTTTACAGCATTATCACGGGTATGACACATGCGACTTTTCCAAAAATTCAGGCTGTATTTTCCTTCACATTCAAGGATTCTCTGTCTGCTCATTCGCCGACAACTGCACTGCAACAATTGCCTGTGGTGTCATTTATACCACAACAGTGCCAATTTGACGTGGACACGATTGTGTGTTTCGCGCCTTGTGCTCCCTGCTTAGCTCTCTGTTTTTCAGTAGCGCACCTCGTCAAATGGCCCCACAGTTCCTCATCAATTCGTGCGCTTTCTGCTGAGGACTAAGACCTCGTGGCATCAAATCTTTGCTGCTTCGGCTGCATTGCATCAACAACTTACTCTCGTCCATCTGAGGTATGTTGAACATGCGTTAAGGGCCTTATTTATCAACACTGTCGCAGCCTGGATCCCGCGACCAGTTCGCAGGCCGACAGTTGCGCGTGCTATCGAAACGTCTCATGAACCTCCTCAACTACCGCAAAACTGTGAGAACAAATGATAAAGTACATTGAGGATAGCAAGCTGGTCATATTCGTGTGCAATCTGACCTGTCATGCCTCGGTGGCCACGCTCTGACCTCTGCTCTTCCAGCTCACCCCAAATCATACAACTGCATGTGTGGCGCTTGTTGCGCTCTCACAACATCAAGAGTTCAGAGTGGGAACGTTGGTCCCCGCAACCCCGATACCTGTGTGTATTTCATCCGCACCTTCTTGAGTTTGCGCATAACAATAGTCAGCGAAGGAATCTTCGCACGTCCGCGTCGCCAAGAGCTGCATGAAGTATCCACTGCGCGATGATCCATGCAGCGGCACAAAATCATGCTTGTGTCGCCTCTCCCAGACAAACAAAGTTGGTATCAAAGTGTCATCTATCGGTTAGCGCGACGCGTTGTGCAGGGGAACCAGTGAGCGCAAGCTGCCTTGCTGGAAAATATCCGGTACATTGTGTACCATCAGCCGAGTTGTTTGCAGCTTTGCGAGTATACAGGCAGCCGTCTAGTATGCCATTCGTAAATAATCATAGTGTATGTATCGCGACCCAACGACACCCAGGGCAATAGACAGAGGGGGTTGGCAAGGGCGCCAAGACAAGATCTAACCATTAGACCAGCCAAAGGGATGTAGGTCAAGACGTGCGAAGTAACAAGGAAGGATACAATGGACCCGCTCGATGTGAGCGATACAAAGCGGAGCAAATTGTGAATGACATACCACTAGTATACGAGGTCCTCTGCAGCACTTCTGTTAGGCAATCAACTGTGTATCGTGACGGATTGCCGCCGAGGGTTGTCGGTCTTCGAGCGTCCGTTGCGTATTCCTTCCGGCAGTCGTACATAGCATAGGTTAGCAGATTTCTTCCACTCCTGCGAGGTATGTCCAACGCGCGCATGTACTGACTGCTCTGCAGCACAGGTCACTATGAACGACATTAGGCTGATACTATCGCGCACGGCATCGAAATGTCGCATTCCGGTTTTCCGCAGGCCAATGATGCGTCCCAACTCTCATAATCCTCTTTGGCTGCCGCAAGAGCTATGGTACAGAATCATAGAAAATTTCGACAACGACCTATGCACTCTGTCTAATTGCAGCCTAACCTGTCGTGCATGGGCAGCCGCATTCCGCCCTCTGCTCTTCCGCCGCCTCCGCGTCACCGATCGCAATCTTCGCCGCGTACACAGCCTGCTGCTCGCAAACAAGCAAATTGGGACCCACGTCAGACATCTCACATTCATGGACTTTCAATCCTGGTCTGGGCAGTGGCAGCAGGAGCAGCGCAAAACTCTGGCATTCATCCTTTCCCAATTCCCCCAGGTCACCAATCTCACCCTAGGAGTGCTCGTCCTCACGCCGTCCATGCTGGATACGCTGGCGCCGCTCTCGCCACCCGTGCAATTCCTGACAGTGGGGACGCTGGTAGGCACAACACCTGACGCCTTCACGCGATTCATTCGCGCGTTCTCTAATCTGCACATGCTGTCGGTCGAGGAAGACCTGTACATCCATCCCGAAGGCAAGGGGCTATCGTCTGCGTCTGTTATGGAGCGGCTCATGCGAACACTCGGCATCGCGTTCACGCCGCCGGCTCAGAGAGAGCCTGACTGGTATCAGCAGGCGATCAGTTCACTCTTCTGGAATCTGTCCCACCGTACCATAAGGGGCGACCCAAGAGCATTGGCCGCCTTGCTGCAGGATGCAGCCCCGTCGCTGACATGTCTTCGTCTCGACTTCCGGTGCTTATATGATGACACGGGTGCGTCCATGAGCCACCGACAGCCAACTTGTAGGATCTGACCGTTCGCCGCTTGCCACCACTAGTGGTGTTCGGCAAAATGGACAACACGAGCATCACTTGCTTGGAGTTCTGGGGAGTTTCGCCTTATGACAAGTATTGGATACCGCAATTCTTGTCGCAGGTCCGGACTGCGAGCATTCGCGAGGTCAAGTTTCGGGACTTCCCATCTGGGTCATCGACACGGACCACAGATCTTCTTCGCGCTTTGGAACCAGTCTTATCTAGAGCCGCCCTCCCAGCATTGCAGAAAGTGACCTTCAGTGTTGGCGTCTCGAGCTCTGCAACAGAGCACTCCTTGGGTTGCACATCCATCCAAGCACTCCTCCCCCATCTCGATGCTGAAGGACTCTTAGAATTTGAGGATTAGCATCCAGTAGTCGAAATGGGAAACAAGTGTTGTCGCCGTGTACGTATATGCCGCCTTTCACAGTATGATTCGTAGTACTCAAAATGAGTTGTCAGCCTTCGTGAAGCGGGGTGTGTGACTCACTTTGCTGAGCATGTTAGTAAATGAATGTGGCCAACGCAAAGATAAGGAAATTGCTCGATCGCGACTGTGATCGACTAGAATATTGTGATACGAGCTCCAGTTATATGTTGCATATGGAGTCTTACCTAGCTCTTACCGGATTGAATGACGGTTGTTGCGATCAAATATCGAGCAGGTATTGTGGGGTGACTGGGCGTTCCTGTACCTCATAACTCCCGTAGAGGGAACTGTCTCATCTGACGAGGATACAGAGCGTAATTGAGCGAAATATTCTGTATAAACTTTTCGATGATACCAATTCGAGTGGAGGTCCGATGAGTTGCACTTGAGAAGTGCGCTGAGTTACTGCTGGGCATCGTCAATGATTTTTGCAACCACCTGCAATGATATTCTTGCAATGGCTGCGCAACATTAGCGGGGTGCTCATAGGACCTGTCTTGTTTCCATCTGCACCTGGCCAGCAAAGACCTCGCTTGATGATGGAACAAGCCGCAGCGGGCCTAACTCAGTCTCATTTGTGGGAGGAGTCTTGCTGGGGAGTGCGAGTTCTTCGCCAAGAATCGCCGATATCCATTTAAACTTATACGCACCCCAATGTATCCTGTCCTGTTACAGCGCTGCCGTGTGCGTATACAAGCGCAATCTGGCTACGGATGAGACTCAGTGGATTGTCTTCCCTATGGGCAAAGTTTGTCCGCTACTTGCTCAATCAGGCCTCTAACTTCCTTCTTCTGTACTCCCCCCTCCCCAAAGCCACTTTTGGTCAACTTGGCCTTCAGCGTCTCCCGCGCTTGGAGAACCTCCAGGAATGGTGTGAGCTGCGTCTCGTAGACGGGCGACAGGCGTAGAAGGAAGGCCAGAGCAGCCGTGAGCCGGTGAACTATGGCTCTGTTAGCAACGCATTCGGGTGTACCGCGATCACGTCTACGTACCAACTTCCTCGCTCTGCATCTCGTTCGAGAATGCCTCGAGCACGGCGCTCACGAGCTCGACCTCCCAGTCCCCGTCTTCTTCAGCCCCACCACCGCCCGACACGCCCTTACCAACGAGCTGGTCCACCCGCGACTTTTGCAGGAACGCGGCGACATTGAACGCAAGGCTCGCCGCGGCCGTGCGCACGGCCGTGTCCGCGTACAGCAGGCTCGACACAAGCACCCGCGTCAGGTCGGCGCGCTTGCCCGCGGGGGCGAGCAGGCCGCGCGCCAGCGCCGGGCTCGCGAACGTGTTCGCGAGCAGGCGGAGCACCACGAGGACGAAGTTGCGCGCGTCTTTGGGGGAGTCGGACAGTGCTGCGTTCGCCTTGTCGGTGAATATGTGCACGGGGTTGAGGAGGGGCAGCGCGGTGGAGCACCAGGAGCTGATGGGCTCGTCGAGCAGCGCGAGGCGCCAGAGGTCCACGAGGGGGAAGAGCTGCATCGGTGGAAGGGTGCTTGCGAGGGTGCGTGTCGCCTCGGCCCAGCGGAGGGTCATCTGGGCGCTGGCACTGAGGTTTGGAGGAGCCTTCGCGCCGGAGCCGGGAGGGGGGAAGCGCATTCGAAGGTAGCCGGGAAAAGAGGGCGCAAGCTTCTCCTTTGCGGCGGCAGGTTCTGGAGAGGAGAGGGACGCGTCTATGAAAGAGCTCAGCTTGGCCATGACGTTGTCGACGGCCGGGACCTGCTGGAAGAGGATAGGGTTGGTCGAGAGGGCTTCGACAGCCGGGAGGGCAAGTTTCGTATGTGGGTGAGCTGAGGTCGGTGTTGTCAACAATGCGTGCAGATTGGAGGACAGATGTACTCACGAGGGAAGGCTTGGTACAGTAGCAGGTCAACCTGGGAGCGGAGCTCAGCTGCATTGGCACCCTTGAATTCATGGACCTGCCCAGGATAATTGTGAGGAAATGTGAGAACCCGAGATCGCTGACATGTATCATACCTTCTTGCCGTCTAAGAAGAACATGAATGTTGGCGTCACTCTGACGCCCCACTGAGAGCCCACTTGATTACCCATCCCTACACCGATGTCAACCTTCACGAACGCCATCCGGTCTACGCCATTACCATGCGTCTTCGCATGTGCCAGATCCTCGAATATGGGCTCAATCATACGGCAGGGCCCACACGTCGCGCTCGTGAAGAACACAGCAACGGCTCTGTGCGACCGCATTAGCGAATCAAGCGACGCAGAGTTGGTGCAGATATGTATAGGAGCGGACACGGTCGCGGTCGATGTGGAGGCGCTTGCGGCCTGCGTAGCCTGCGGCGATGGCATCGCTGAAGGAGACATTGCTTGTGACGCCATTGCCTGGAGCAGAGATGCGGCAAGGGCGGGGTTCGGGGATGCAGAAATGGCGGCAGATGCAGCGGCGGGTGAGGGCTGCAGCGTCGCAGGTGTTGGAGCTGCGCCAGGAACGGGACGACGGAACATGTTGTCGATAGTGGGTCGCAACGCAGCCCCAAAGGGCGTTGAGAGGAAGTCAGAGGGAAGATCTGCACATGGTGAGTCGGACTACAATGTATGCTCCCTAACGATGAAATGACCAACCTTTGATCCATGACGGTATAGAACCACCTGTGAGGAAGCCGATGACATCGTTCGTGAACGAATTACAATTGAAATCTAGGAGGCCAACGCGGAGCGTCAGACACCAGGACCAGTGGCCAAACAATCAATACTTGCCTAGCAGGTGGTACTGCACCGGAGGGCTATCACGGGACTGCCTCAACACGAGAACTTGAACTGACTCACCTTGTCGGCTGTATATTGCTGTCGCATCTCATTCAAGTATTCATCGAAGGTATCTTCGTCTATCGCCGTCTCCCCCATTTCCACCATCTGTAAGGGTTTACCATGCTACGGAGCATCAAGACCAGAGACTTGTCCAATATGCCGTGATATATGACAACGTACGTGAGATTGGGCGGGGAGGGTCTCGCAGATTCCCTGGCCGTAGAAGATCTCTCTTCCAAAAACAACGACAGAGGTATGCCTAGAGGAGGAGGTGAGATACAGGCTGGCTATGCGTAAGGAACTGAGACCCAATCGCACCACACGCCGTCTATTTGCCTTCCGGTGAGCTGACGAGACAGTTGCTTGGCGAGCCCATTGCTGAGGTCGTACACGTAGAGCGCAACCTTTGCAGACATTGATAGCTGAGTATTAGCGGGGTGTATGGCGTTGGGATGAGAGCATAGAGAGGCGGCGGTTAATATTGCGGCAGGCGCAGGGCATGACGCGTCGCGATCGCTGATCGGTGCTACGCGCTCTAATGACACACGTGACGCGAGTTTTCCTGAGCCTTCCAGTGCTTCAAAGTTCGCAAAACACATCGTGATCAACGGCAACCTTGAAACATACAGAATATCCTGATTGTGCGGATGATACCAAGCATATGTGCCGCAACGGGTGCTCATGCAGATACACGGTCGCCGTCACGCTCACCCGGATGAGGTAAGCCCGAGGGCGCCTAGACTAGTCTCTCAAGGCCTCATGTCCCCCTCCCTTGCACTTCCCCAGTGACTACGCTACCCCGCACTGCGCACCATCGCGGTTCCGCTAGAGGCAGCCTCATCGCAGACTGTACTGCCTCTGCATATCATCAAATCCATCTCACAGCCAGCTGCTGGACGGCCTGGAGACCGTTGACCTCTTCGTGCGCGATCTACTTCTCACCTCACATCGAGTACCGCCCTCCAGAGCTCGAGCCTCGCATAGGCTCAATGAGCGCGCGCCAGGCCGCCTGCTTGCGATTATAAAGCATCCCGACACTTCTCCCAGGCGGCACCGAGCATCGTTGCGTCGCCCAACCGACACTGATACACAAGGGCCCACTGCTGAGATGGACACCATCCCGCCAGAGATCCACGCCCTCATCTTCGCCTTCGCCTGCTCCGACGACGGCACGACAGGCCACTCCCTCTCCCGCGTCTCGCGCTACATACGCGCCGTCTCCGCCCCGTTCCGTTGGCAGTCCCTCGTTGTCTCCGGCGTCAACCAGGCGCGCGGCCTCGCCGCCGTCCTGAGCGCCGCTACGCGCGATGTGGGCACGACGCTGCGGCGCCCGGTCCACCACCTCTTCCTGTCGACGCGCCGCCAGGCAGACGCGATCGACGACCACGCCGTCTATGGCTGGCAGACGTCGACGCTGGAGGACTGGCCGGACTACCAGGCCGCGATCCTGGCGTACGCCGCGCCGACGCTGGAGACGCTCACGTTCCTGGCCTTCGACCCGTTCTTCAGCAGCGCGATGTGCATCCAGGACCTGCTCAAGGTGCCCTTCCCGCGCCTCACGGAGCTGACGATCCGCGGCCGCTGCACGCCGTCGCAGCTCTCGCTCACGGCGTACATGGACGAGCCGGACAGCTTCACGGACGTCGAGTCCAGCGCGGAGCAGCAGCCGCCTGCGGACGGGTGCGCCGCGCGGGGCGCCCCGACGCGGCCGAAGCTGCAGCGGCTGCACCTGGCGTGCGCGTACCACGGGTTCGCGTACGGCACGCGCGCGACGTCAAAGCTGATCCACACGCTCGCGCCGCAGCTCACGCACCTGCGGCTGTCGATGCTGGACATGTGGGGCAGCAAGCGCGTCGCGGAGATCCTGCACGCGGAGTGCGCGGACCTCGGGATTGCGCCGCGCGTGCTCCCGCTCGAGCCGCTGCCCGCGCCGGGGCCCAGGTTCGGCGCAGGAGCCGGGGTGGGCGTGGGCGGGGCGGCGGCGGCGGCGTGCACGGCGCAGGACGTGCGGTGGGCGCGCGTGCTCCCCGCGCGCGTGCAGCGCTTCGTGATCCAGCCGCCGCCGACGGCGCCGTCGGACTTTTACTGCTCGTGCTGCATGGACGTGCGCGGGGACGCGGACGTGATGCGCGTGTTCGAGGCGATGGGGCGCGGGGCGGACGCGCGGTTCCTGTACCAGCCCGCCCGGCAGCGCGGGGGGTACGGGTACGGGGAGGCGAAGGCGGACTGGCTGGCGCGCATCGCGGAGCGCGGGGGGTGCTGGGAGGAGGCGGTGGGCGCCGACGCGGGGGCGGGGGCATGGGAGGCGCATGAAGGGGGGCGTGCGCACGAGGCGCGCGCGCTCGGGGCGGAGATAGGAGCGAGCGGGCGTGGAGGGAACACGCCGCGCGTCGGGGAGGGGAAGAGGAGGAGGCTATGGAAGAAGATGCGGGGCTGGAGGGTTTGGCCGGCGTCGAGTGGGACGGCGGCACGGAAGGCGAAGGTCGCGCACTGGCGGACAGCGGCGTTCGGACGCCTGTCGCAGTTGTATGATGCATTGATGACCCGCGCGCCCCGAGGGGACCCGGACGCTGTTGTGACTGTCCCGGCTTGAATGATGCATGTGTAGCCTGCTGGATGTACTATATCTATCACATTAGACCTCTTGTGTACACGACATGGTACGACTCTGACGCAATGGACACTTTATGACAGACTGCACCCATGGCTTATCGCGAGACGTGTTCTGTTACATGCAAGAGCGCTGGCGCGCTGAGCGGAAGGAGGCTAGCACCGCTGTCCCAGGGCAGCTGGAGGACGAGACAAGGCGACTTCCATTCCCGCATTCTGCCACGGCCAGACAAATACGAGTGGGCGGGGTTCCCTTCGATCAGCACACGACATTCACTGGAGAAGAGCTGCTCGGTACAATACAGTCCTCGCTTCTGATCGCTCCAGGGCAGCGCTGGCCTGGTGGGGGCCTCGACCACCGGATGCTCTTCGCCTGTTGTT
This sequence comes from Postia placenta MAD-698-R-SB12, assembly GCF_002117355.1. NCBI lineage: Eukaryota > Fungi > Basidiomycota > Agaricomycetes > Polyporales > Adustoporiaceae > Rhodonia > Rhodonia placenta. The sequence goes on along the minus strand of NW_020169854.1, from coordinate 560,742 downwards.
GCGGCTGGATATGCAGCCACTCTGTGGTTGGCCGTTCGGCATGACGGCAGTGTAAACCCTTATATGGCGCGATACGACATTCGCGATTGCGCAGGGAGGGATGCTGTCATCGTGACATGGACGGCACTGGCGTGTAGTAGCACGGATCCCCGGAGATTAGAGGAGCTAGAGGGTTCCCCGAATGGCAGTAAAGCTCAGACGAGTAGCACACAAGGATAGGCGCAGCTGCGGACAGAGCTAACGCGTGCGGGTGCCCGGTGCCCATGATGACGCGAGGGTTGACGAGATGTGCGAATGGCCGCAGCGCGAAGCTGGCTTGGGCACTCGCAGGAAGTTGCACTTGCCAAGCAGAGAGAACAAACGAGCGGTCGCCTTGGTGAGCAGGCAGGGCCCGAATACGGTCTGGGAAAAGAAGGACAAGGGGCGATGCATGTCATATGAGAAGCGTGGTGTTCGGTCAGATGAGGCGATGGTTAGGTTAACTAGCGCGTCGTAGACGCAGCTGCAATACAGATATGGTCCAAAGGCTGTTGGAGTTGCTCAAGCCGCGCTGGGGGTGCTGACGTGATCGCGAATCGTTGAAATGGCGAGGACGGGCGTCGGCGGCGGCGATGGGATCTCGCAAAATCGACATTGAAAATGGGGATGCCGCGGCCGGCACGACTGCCATATATGGTTTATCAAGAAGGTACGCGAGCGAGATTGGCGATTCCGCAGCCGCAAACCACAACGAGGGATGGAGCATGACGGACGCCAAGGCTCCCTCGCGAAAATCATCCGAAAATCCACTCACCCGCCGTGGCGTTCGCGAGCAATCCTAGCGCAATATGTTTCCGTGTCGCACCTCCAACAGGCTCCAGACACATCAGCTGTCGGAGCGCCGCCAGCTGGACGTGCGCCGCTGAATTGGTCTGTATCGCGGCTGGACACGGCTGATAGATATGTACATCTCCATAGCGAGTATGTTTGATCTCTGCTTCTAATTCTCCGGATAGCCCTTCTGTGCCCTGCCTCCTCCTTGAACAATACAAACACGCATATTGCGCAGCACAGGGCGGTGCCGCATGGAGGAGCACACGAGCTATCGTGGGTGCCCTGCAGCCCGTCCGGGGATGCCACTAGCGGATACACTCCCCGGATCGTGCCCTCGCCCGTTCTTCCCTCGCCCACGTCACCAGAACGCATATACCCACAATTTCCGCCACAATGCACCCCGTCCAAATCGAGCACATTCGCACCCGTTCCCCACTTATAAGCTCGCGCCCCGCCGTCATGCTGCCCCCACCTTCTCCCCCACAATTACAAGTCTCCCACCTTCCCCACCTGACCGCACAGTCCAGCCATGACCCACGTCGTCGTCCGCGGCCTCCCCTTCAGCACCCGCCTCGCCGGCACCCACGCCAAGGACCTCATCGCGAGCGACAAGGCGCGCGCCCAGAAGCTCCTCAAGGGTATCAACCCCCACGGGCCGCTCGCGTTCTACGAGTCGCACCGCCGCCGTCGTGAGCACGAACGTCATGAGCGTCACGAGCACGAGCGCCATGAGCATTACGAGCGTCACCGACACCATCACGCAGGTGGTGCCGCGAGCACCGGTAGTTCGGGCACTGGGTCGACCGGCACTGGCACTGGCACTGGCACTCCGTCAGGAGGTTCCGGCACTGGCACCACGTCGGGCGACGGTGTCGATGTGTCTGACGCCAGTGTCAACTACAACGCAACTGTCGGCGTGGGTTCACCCGCCACCGACTACACGCTCCTTATTGATACTGGTGGGGCATCTTGGCAATTGCGGATATGTTTCCCTGAATGCTGATAATGCCGTCTAGGTAGCTCCAACACCTGGGTCGGGGCTGACCAGAAGTACGCGCCGACAACCTCTAGCAAGAGCACGGGTAACACTGTCGTAAGCACAAGCATATCGACCAAAATCGCGGCAGTCTGTGACGGCTTTATTTATCCAGAACGTCAGCTACGGCTCTGGCTCCTTCTCTGGAACCGAGTGTACGCATTTCTCGCCGTATGCTTCTCCCGTTCAAATTCTGACGCAGGCATGCACAGATGTTGACCAGGTTACGATCGCCCCGGACCTCGTGATTCAGCAGCAGTCGATCGGCGTCGCCACCCAGGCGACGGGCTTCAGCGGCGTGGACGGTATCCTTGGCGTCGGCCCCACAGACCTCACTCAGGGAACCGTTTCGAACACTACGACTGTTCCCACCGTCACGGACAACCTCTTCTCCCAGGGCACCATCTCTACCGAGGTCCTTGCCATCTCGTTCGAGCCGTCCACCACGTCGGACCCGGCCAATGGCGAGCTCACCTTTGGCGGCACTGATAGCACGAAGTAGGTGCACGCGAGCAGTGCGGCCTGGACCCGGCACTGACGATAGCGTACATTCGCTCTCAGGTACACTGGTGAAATCACCTATACGCCGATTACCACGACGTCCCCTGCGTCCGCCTACTGGGGCATCAACCAGTCGGTGACATACGGCAACAGCACGACCTTGCTTTCGGGCAATCCGGGTATCGTCGACACCGGCACGACTCTTCTCCTGCTCGCGTCCGATGCATTCTCCAAGTACGAGAAAGCAACGGGCGGCGTCCTGGACAAGTACGCTTCTTCTTTGCAGACTCTGCGTGCGCTGACCGAAGCGTGGATGACAGCACGACCGGGCTGTTGACCATCACCGAGGCGCAGTACGAAAGCCTGGAGTCGCTGTATTTCGTCATCGGTGTGTCGGCATGCTGAATCCTATTTAGCATGCGCTTAACACATGTCTTCGAATGCACAGGCGGCACCACGTTCGAGTTCACGGCCAACGCCCAGATCTGGCCGCGTGCGCTGAACTCTGCCATTGGCGGGCAGGAGGGCACCATCTACCTGATCGCGAGCGACATCGGCAGCAACAGTGGCTCCGGTCTGGACTTCATCAGTGCGTCTGCACCGGTCTCTCCTTGCATACCGGTTGACTGACCTGGATCTGGATCGCCAGACGGGTTCGGCTGGCTGCAGCGGTTCTACAGCGTCTTCGACACCACGAACACGCAAGTCGGCATCGCGACCACGCCGTACACGGATGCGACGACGAACTGACTGCCCATGGCTTCTTGTTCTTGTCCTGTGAGTGGCGGATCGCTGCCGTCGGACGTTTATACGAGTAGTGCGAAACTATAGGATGCCGTGGATATCTGACGCTGTATGATACTTGATCTACCTTTCTTGTATGTATGTGCAATATATTCACGATCAAATTGGCCCCACTGCGCGCGTCTTTCGTGTCTAGCAGCCCCGGCGATTGAATGCTGCTGCATGCCAATCTCAGATGCGTCCCGCGGTCTCTGACAGCATTGTTCGGCACACTGCGCCGAATTGCGCCAACATGTTCGCCAATTATATAACATGTTGCCGGGCCTGTCAACTTCCGGCTTGCAACCTCGCCATTGCTTGCAGCTGTCACCCGTTGCAAGCTTTCCCCGCCTTTCATCAAGTATTTTGGACCCAAGATATAGTTATCTTGCGGTGGACCTGTCGGCATGGATGGCGCTTGCATTGCAGTTGAGTCCGTATCATAAAACCTGTTGGGCCCAATATGGGCGTGAATGAGCGGGCCCTGGAAACTGCGACCTAGTTTGGTAAATTGTGGCTGCGACGATACTTCGCAGGGTCCAGCCAGGCCGGGACTATAGTCCCCGGCCGTTGGTTCCGAATTCCACATCATTTTCGGGTATGTCTAGCGAAATGGAATTGACTGTCAAGTGATCCCTGCAACGCATTGCAGAAGCGCTAGCGCGTCCGATCGGAAGGACCGATTCGATGCGCCACAGAAGCAACCTGATCACCGCTTCCTGCTCTGAAAGGTAGCTGCAGAACCTTGTCCAATATTGTCAACACAGATGCCCTAAATACCCGAGGTGACATTATACAGTGTGAAGAAATACATAATAGGTTGTGGAAAGCGGGTAGCGATGAAGATGAATAGCGTGGAGTGGATAGCTATGTGGTGAGTGTCGGCTCGCAAGTCCAATATAAGGATATGCAGACTGTTCGTGCATGAAGCACGCGCCCTAGACAATTAAATAGATCAACGAGCGGCGAGCCAATCCCTCACAGCCTGCAGCTTCGCAGCGCCCCTGTCCCCTGTGAATCCTCCCACGACCAGGATGAAGTGAGCCAGGGACATTGCCGCGATGACAGCAATGACTGATGATATCTGGAATGTCGTCCCCTGTGGCGTGGAACTGTCGTACACAACCTTCGCTTCGGCTTGATCGTTGTAGTCGCTCTCGACGGGTGTGGACGGCTCGCCTAATGGAGGGAGCGAGACATCGAGAGAGTCTGTCGGGGCTAAATCGTCAAGAGCGGCAAAGAGTCCACCATTAAGCTCAAAGGCAATGCATGCCTCGCGCAGTATGGCAGCTGCGTTGTGTCAAATGTGGTTCAGAATGTCCTGATGCAGATGTTACATACCCTTCACTGCCTCGTTGCTACCGACGGACGTATCCATGTTGTGACGGAACCACTCCTTGATCTTCTTCAGGTCGCCGATAGTCGCCCGCCCGGTGCCTCCCAGAGGCGAAAAGTCATAGAAAGCGACTCCAGCGTCGCCTTCCAGCCCGTATGCCTTAATAATGCGATTGCGAATAATCTGCCCGCCGCTAAGATCACCGAGGTAGCGAACGTAGGCGTGGGCTAGCAGAGGAGACGGATCACTTGAGTCGGCAACAGTTTCCATGCGCGAGACATAGTCAGTGAGAGCCGCAGGTGGCGATTCCACGAACGCCACATGAGTGGGGTGGGAGGCCCAGTCAGACTCGTTCGTTTGAAGGTAGAAGGCAATGTCGGCGGAAAGACTGGCCGCACGAGAAAGTAGGGTAGGGTTGTGGATAGAAGATAGAACTGGATGAGAAACATGTTTCCCGAGAGCGCGTTCCAGCGTGCTTCAGTCAAATCAACGCTATTTCAGATGACTACGTCGCATGTACCACTCACTCGTATACGTGCCACAGCATCATGAGGAAATGCACGTATTCAGGCTCGTCGAGCTCCCCTCGCGCCAGACGTCCGGCTCCTTGACTCTTCTCGACCTGCTCGTGCAATGCAGCAGTCCCCGAACGCAGAAGGGTGGACAGGGGCAAGGAGAGGTCCTGATCGGCCACAGTTCGGGTCGACATTGTGCGGCAGGATAAGGGATGAGTGGAAGGATAGTGGGGGAATAAGGAGAGGCGGAACGAAGTATTAGAGTCGCAAAGACCTATATACCGCCAGCACAGCTGTCGGAGGACGAGTGGCAAATGGAATACAAATATCTCTGAAGAAAGAACGCGGCAGAATGGCGTGCCCTGCCAGGGCCATTCTCTCGGATCTAATCTAATCAATATCCCGTTATCTGATAATGGTAAGATATCTCTCCAAATATGGCTGCGAATCGAAGTGTTTGCAATCTCGTCATTCAGTGACCCCAAACTAACTTGATCTAACACAATATATTCACACCCCATAATAGGGTGGGATAAACTAGCAAGTACATGCAAAGTAGAGGATGTTACGAATGATGCTCAAAATAGTAGTCCGAAGCCTCGGGACCGAACGGCAGGAGCGCTGTGCACTCAGGGCATCTCAGCGGCAAATAACTGCACAGCGAAGCACGGACTGTCAGCTACCCATAAATGGTCTATATGTTAGACCACATACCCTGGACACCTGAACAGCTGCGGTCTTCAAGACAGGTGGGGTCGAGAGCGGTCGGACCAGCGTCCTTGCGCACGAGGATGCAGGTACGATGTCAGCCTCTGCAGCCTCCCCGTCGACATCGGGAGGATCTCGTTCGAGCAGACTGTCGCCACTCAGCGTCCTGTGCGCCGAATATCCCCGATCCACAAGTTCCGGGCCTTGCGGCGGAATGATGCGAAGTCCTGGCACGCGCAACTGCTGGACCCGAGTTAGGCCAGAGGGTCCCTCAGATGGACACGTCTGTGATGGAAGCAGAGATATTAGGGGAGTGCGAGAATCTTCATGATCTTCCGAGATGACTTCTTGGCCGCACGTATAGGGTTGAAGTTCCCAAAGCGAAGAGTGCTCCCAAGATGGGGAGAATACCCACGACGGGGACTGTGCCCAAGTCGGGGAGAGGGTCCAGGACGGGGAGAGCTGGACAGGTGGGGAGGTCAATGGCTTTCCGGGGACCTTTGACCCTTCAGCATCGTCATATCCTTTATACAACGCAGAGATCTCAATGTCTGGTGCCTTGGAGTTCAAGGGTGATCACTCGACTGACCGTTGGGGTGGGCAAATCTACAGTCGTCTCCGTCAACACAATGTCCGGCCAAGTAGTCCCTGCAGATCTCCCCTGGAATTTACCGCATTAGAAGATGTGAGATGCAGCAAGACTGTGAAAGCGCTTACTCTGTCCACTCATCATGACACCGCCGCCAATCACACGCCAAGTGATAGGATAGTAATTCTGATGGCGGCTGGCTTCGAGAGGACTGACAGGCTTCTTCGGAAGCAAGCGGTGTTGCTGCTGCTGCATTCTGCTCCTGCCATTGTCCTGTGCGGATGTATGCGCTAGCGAGGACAATGGACTGGGCGATTCAACGATCGGGGCCCGTAAAGGCGGTGAAGAGTTAGCCTCGTGTATGCTGGATAATTGCCGTTGAGCTTTCGGTCCGAGAGAATTGAGCGAGTGCTTACAATGTGCATTTGTCGCCTTTGATACAAGAACCCCTCTCGTGGAAGAATTTGCATGGCTTAGCTGTCGTTGTGTAGTGGATTAGAGAGACAGAATGCAAGCAAAGAGAATCACGCACTCTTGTAATAAATGCCGCGCCTCTGGGCACGGGGCTGCACTCCAGGGGAAGGTAGAGATGAGCGGCGTTGCAAAACAATCGGCGACGAGAAGCTGCCACTGGATGGGATGGTAGACGGCAGCGATGTCCGACGCAGAGTGACAAGTGGAGATCCCAAGGCGCTACTGGACGCAGCGGAGGATGGGGACGTGGGTATATCGAGCCAGCAGCAGGACGGCTCTGTCGAATCGTCGAAGGAGATGGGGGTCGCAGGCGGAGGTGGCGGGCAAGCAGCGCTCGCATCGCGAGGGGTATCAGTTTGCCAGGTGTCCATGAGCGTGGCAAGCAAAGCATCGTCAATTGACAAGTTCGATTCGCTCGAAAACGAGGTGTCTTCGCTACTAGTCCCGGACACTAGAGACGGACTAGGCTGCAAGCGGAGAGGGGTTGGGAGAGGGATACCCTGAGGCCCCTGAAAGAATACAGGGGCGAAATTCGGTTGTGGAAAATCGAGAGTTGTATTTTGAGGATTGATGTGGATGTATGCGCAATGGGGACCAGATCGACAATGCCCTGAGGCATAGCTGCGGCATACTTTCGCTGAGACTATCATGAGGACAACTCTTCTTTGAAGATGCAATCACTGATACTCACTGCGGAACCCGGGTGACTGTGCAGGGCCGAAGGCGAACGGCTGGGATGCCTCACACTGGACAAACATCGTGAAGGTATCTACGTCGACGTCGTACGCAACGTCGGAATGGGCAAAGGGGTATAAACTGTCGCAAGTGGCTGTTAGAATTAGTAGCACAAATGCAAATCGCCGGATGGAGTCTGTCGGCCAGTATTGGGAAATCAGGAGCAGAACAAAGGGATAACAACGCATATACACACCGACAAGAAGATCGCGATTGCCAAACCTGTCGAAGAGCAGGAAGAATCGAAAGCGCACCCTCCCGACCTCGACTGTGCTGCCTTATATCCAGACGCGCCCTGAGACGAGAACGGAGAACAATGTCAAGAAATGCTTAGTCACCGACGAGCTTGCTCGCCCCTTTTTGTCAAGAGACGCATCGCCGATGATAGCCTAGACTCCCGAAGGTGAGCAGACAATAAAAATCGACACAGTCGGCGAAGGTTATCAGTTGATGCCTACCACGTTGCCCGGGCAATTGTCCCACTGAAGCGCAGCGCAGCGGAGACGATACGTGATATTAGATTGTGGGCATGTGGAGCCGGACACTTGACCTAGCCTTTCATTCGTATTCGGCAGGAACGTGTGTATTCAAGGGGTACACGCGTTGAGGGATGTTGCGCCATGCGCAGAGTATAACACAGAATAACAGAGTCTGAATTCAGGAGGATGTTTCCACCTGGACGGAGAACAATAAAGGCAGCTAGACCATATGTAGATGTACGGACTCACCTCGGCTGAAGAACCGGTTTGTTTAGCGATCAAGTCATCACTTCCATGCAGATCCTAGAAAGCTGGTCGAAGATGCGCTTTCTTGTTGAGGGGCGAGTCGTTCGAGCAGGTCTTATATATACACATGTGTAAACTTCTGATGCAAACAGGCAGAAGACAAGGTATCGAGGGGGTGAGATCAGATCTCTATGATCCAAGGCACGCAATAAGAATCGTCAACAAGAAAACGAAGTCGAGAAAGAAAGGTAGTGGCGGTGGCGAGAAGGCTCCTTAAAGTGATTGCGCAATATGATACGGATTCCCCATCGCCACATGCATACGCATGTAATCACATCTGCGGAAAGGTTTGGTCAGAGCGAGGCTGAGCCCGGTTGAGTATAGAAGTAACGGCTTGAAGAGCGACGTTCGGTATAAGCAACACGTCGAAGAGGGGATTAAGAATTTCCACAATGGCGAAGCACCTGTGATACACAGAATGATACAAACAGCTCGTCAGAAAGCGCAAGTTATACAGATACAGTACGGTATGTTCATATGTTTATTATGGGAGAGGGCGTTGACAAATGTCGCTGATCATGAGGAAGTGTCGTATGAATGCATACTGTTGTCTTGCAACAGCGGCGTCCGATCGGAGATGGGCGAATGTGCGGGGATAGGGACGGAGTCCGGAGTAGGCTGTGGTGTGTTGGGATTGGGCTGACATTGTACGTGGTTGGCGGGTGGGTGAGGCCGTGTTACGTCCATCTTGCAGACCGGACACTAAGAGTAGCGTCAAGCGTTAGCGCTCTGTAAGGAACCTTTAACGGCATTACGTACCAGCTTCTTCTTGTGTATTAGCCACTCATCGATTTCGTCGGCATGAAAGATATGGTAGCATGGCAAGACTCGTATGCGATCGCCTGGAGCGAAGAGTTCCAGGCATATCGCGCATTCTACCTGCTCGTCTGCCCAGGCAGGTAGGGGCCTGTCGCACGAAGTAGACGCATGCTCGAGAGCCGGTTCTGGCGATTCCGTAAGACCTTGCTCAAGTTCCGGCCCAGATACAAACGAGTTGGTCATGAGGGGGATGTCGGTCCCGTCCTTCTCTCGCCCCGTCCCTGCCCCGGTCCAGATACGGCACGGGAAGTTGTGCACGACGTCTTCTGGAGCACGATCGCGCTGTGCTGCACGAGCAGCGCGGTAACGGTGTATGAGGAGTGTTATGAACGTGAGTAAAGATGGGAGCAGGAGAATGAAGACGAAAGTGACGATGGGCCTATATTGATCCGATCATTCAATGTCATGTCCCACTACAATAGGAAGACCTACGAGTACCATTCCCAAGGAGAATACTCTGTGCTGAGCAGGAGAGACAGCGTCTTCAGGCCAGCATGTGTGGTATTCGAGTTTGCGATCATGGACAGCAATTCGACATAGTCCCAATATTTGATGAACGTGGCCGCAATCGTCACGTCAGACGAGTCGCCTGCGGCAACGTGGGTGAAGTGTCACAAGAAAGGGGGAATCATGACGCACGCTCACTATACATGTTGAGCAAGGCATCGGGGCTGTCGCCGCTACCACCGACCACCACGGCTTTCGCGCCCAGTCTTTGCGCCTGGCGAGCCTTCTCAATGAAGGGACAGCCACCTCTCTGCACTAGGGCAATCCATGTCTCCGTCGGATCAGGTTGGTAAGGTCCTACGGCGCAAAGATCGGGACACCCCAAGACAGCATCGGGTCGACTCCAGAGGGATAGAGAAGCCGTCAGATTTAGACAAGGTGCAGTGAAGGACGACAAAGGAATCACATAGCCGAGAAGAGGGTCGGGCAGTTCTGCACCAAAAGAGGCGGGGCGTGCTGGGAAGGTAATTGCAGGCGACCTGTCTACGACCGAGACGGTGCCGTCTGAGGCCCATGCCCAACCCCAGAGCCAGCTGCCGTCCTCCCTAGCGGCATTGGAGAACTTGCGCAACCAGTCGACCGGGTGAGACTGGACCGGCGCACAGAAAATGAAAATAGCGAGGAGGGGGAAAATATGGATCATGCCAATTGTGCAGAGGGAGAAGGGCCAGTAGGCTGCAGGGTATATGACATGCGTCGGACTTTGCCGAGTGCAATCTTGGCCTTGCTGGTGGCGGCTGGCCAGCGCCTCAAGGTTCATGGTCGCGCACGCAATTGACGTCGCTGCAGGCCAGAGGCACATGGAATCTACCGGCACATGCACAACTCTTACGGCACCGAGGGGTCATCGGTCAAAGCTGTTATCGGTCGTGATGCAATGTATTGTATGTGCACAGCGATATGGAATATGCAGTAGGTATTGCTACACTCCTATTATATAGTTTGTCAGTACCGTAGAGTATGCATACAGGATGTCCGTGAGTATTGCAACAAGAGGAAGATGCGAGAACAATCACGCCGGCGCGTCACGGTGGAGCGTACGCGGGCACGCGAAGGTCCAGGAACTCGTCTTCTGGACTCAGGGCGATCGAGTAGTCCGAGGCTGCGAACGCCTGTCCCGTGCCATCCATAGACCACGGGTCAGTCGTCAAGCGAATAGGGACCACCTGGCGGAGCTCGCCAAACGGCGCTTTCAGTGGCTCGGGCGGGGTCATCGAGAGGACAATGAAGTCCTTGATCGTTAGGCCGCCCGCCTTGAACCCTCCGATCCTGGTCTGAGGGCTCACGCGGATCTCGCCAGAGAATGACATCCAGCTCGGCCCATCGCCCTTGGAGGAATGAGTGAATAGGCACAGCACAGCACACATGGATGTGGGAACCCTGCTTACCTCATGTTGAAATACGGCCTGTCCAATCTCGACAGTGCGCCACATGTCCGTCTTCGCGCCGATCAGCACGGCGTTACTGAAATATTAAGGCTCGACAGCATTGAGAGACAAGGTCATAGGGAGCTTACCGAACATCAACGCTGGTCTGTCGGATTAGCTGAACACGAGTATGCTGCCGGGACATGCGGCTTGGAGGCAGAGGTGCGAACGGTAGGAAGGCCGCCAGAGCCTTAGCAGATGAGGTGTATGTCAGATAAAATGGTATGGGCTCTGCCATGCAAAAGACCCTGGATGATGGGATGTAGAACTAAAACGGGACACGATAAGTAATTGAAGCCTGCTACTGCCCCTTCACATACCTTTGCCAATACACCCCTGCTGTTGGGCGTCCTAGCTGACATAAGAGATTCAAAGCAGCGCCAGTCAGAGGTCTCCATTGGTGTCGGCGAGGATGAGTCGTGCTGCATTCTGGGAGGAAGAGGCACGGCAGGACGCGAGCGCGGATAGTAGACGAATGGCGTGGAGACGATGCTGGTAAAGATATGTTAGCGCCACGTTTAGACTAGCGACTACCTATGTATTACTTGTTCCCTGGGCGCAGCAGACTTGAGGACTTGGTTCTGGAGATGAGGGCGCTCACCGAGTATTCGATGTCGGCGTGGAATCCTGGAACACCAGACATGTGGGCTTCGTGCGTGGGCGGTAGTGGCTGTGCCCGTGGTCAGACCGCAGAGGCTCCGAGGAGATGGTCTCAATGACGTACATAGACTTCCCGCCCATCCGAGAAAGTGGTCGGAAGGGTGATGCTGAATGGGAGTGAGGGCGGGCACTGGCCGGCACGATGATCACGAGTCCAGAGGGTTTGCACAGACAGAACCAGCCTGTGTGCGGTATTACCTCCCTCGGCTACCTCCTTAAGCCGCAGGGTGCCTTCTATCTAGATGGGTATAAGCAAGCACAGCGTTCCGTCCGGGATCGGTGGGCGAACCTTGACTTCGACGCTGGTTACGCCGTCCGGCTTGGCGACGATGATGGAACCTTCGACGGAGTCTCCGCATCCATAGACAGGCAGAGTGATGTTGTCATCTTGCTCAACAAGGCGGAGGCTTACGCCGCCAGACCGGGACTGCTTTACAAAGTCGGTGGAAGGCCGCTGACGGAGGCGGTTAAGTGCGAGGCGCTGCTCATAGGCCTGGGGCTCGGCCGAGTATGTCGGGGTGGGGTTCACGGAGGGCGGCCTGTAGCCAGGGAGGCTGGAGGTCGACATGGAAGGGACAGAGTCGACGGCAAACGCATGGATGTTCTTGAGTCATCCTGGAGGAGAGAAGATGCCGCTCAGCGAGTTGTGTCCATATGGACTCTACCCGGCATTGCGTCGGAGAGCCCGGGTGCATGTGCAAATGCACAGTTTATCTCCGGGATCCCTTGCCAAGCGTCCGAGATGCAGCGTGTGCAGGTAACCGTGGTGCAGAATTCGCGCAGAACCACGCCTTATTCGCGCCCGAAACAACTCAGCATCTCGGCGCGCGCGAGCACTCGCGGCGACAGCCACAGCCTGCGGCGTCCGCTTCGCCGCACTCGGTCGCCGCACTCCCAAAATACTGCTCTTCCCTTGTGCCCTCGATAGCCGCCATGTGTATCCTCTCGCACGATGGTTCTCCCCGCCTTCTCAGTCAAGCACACGGTGGCGCCCGGTAGCCCCGGCCACAATGACTCGACTGGGAGCAACATGGTTGTGGAGAGCTGCTACACTATACATCCATAGCATCAATCATCGTACAGCAATGCGAACACCTCCTTGCAAGCCCACAGCGTCACTCGCAGCCGCTGGGGTGCCCACGAGGCATCGGTGATACTTCCCCACCTTGCGGGGGAATCCCACGACTAGCCACCCTACTTTTGGGTCCTCAGCTCCGCTACGGGTTGTGCGGAGGGACAGCCATGCGATTCAGTGGTCAGGCGTATTGGGATCGTCTCACACAATGTCATAAACTGTAGCCGCGACGCGTCCGGAGGCTTGATCGAGACAACGATACTGTCCTACGTGCTGTTGTAAGTCTTGCACGAGGTGGATCGCGCACGAACGTCTTGCTCACCGAGACACTTAGCGCATTAGTCAGGAATCCACCGCAGCTGATATATGGAGCGACAGTGATAACCCCGGACCAAGTGACCGAGGTCAAGGTCTTGTTAGTGCTGTGGATCACACCGTGGCCGATGGTCCTCGTGGAAGTTATGTGGCCGTCCACCGCGGGGTATGACCCAGCTGCATCGAGCCCATTGACACTCGTGGTTCGTTGAATGCAGATCCGGAGCGGCGGACTAGACGCGCCGTTTATCAAGGCAAACTGGTGCTGCATAGCGTTCAAGGCGGAGCTCGGATAAGCCAGCGGATGGAATGATGCGGTCGATGGACGATACGATGTGAACGGGCCCAGCAGATCGTCTGAGGCAACTAGCGTGACGAAGAAGGGAATAGATTCCCTCATGCAACATATCTGTGATGACGGTAAAAATACCTGGAGTGCAATACATTACACAATGGACACCGGACAGATGCTCGGTGACTAACATGTGCCTCAATGTGCCGCCGGGCGGAATGTCGGGCTTCAACATGAAATGTGAATAGGGTTCTCGGGGCAGCCGACGTCTTGACCGATCGCATTCCGAAGGGCCCTGCCAAGGAGGGGCGCGTATGCTGCTGCACCAGGAACGGGACCCGAAGTCTATCCGAGTTTTCAGTCATGTGCATCGGGTGAAGTTGAACGAACCTGGCCTACCGAGTTCTTTTCCGCCACAAAGGTATCGTGCGCACGGCTCGCAGTACTTGAACGGTGAATTGATATGATACATGGGCAGTATAACCAGGCATACTGGTGAGGTGAGCTTCATAGGTAGGAGGTAATGGTAGTTGTCCATTGGAACCATCATAATAGTTTGTTGGGAGTGTATATCGGACAGGAACTTCTGGGGGAAGTGCTAATCCCTGTTTTGCGTCCCAGCTGTACAACATTTCATGGAAGAGCTCTCGCTCTATCGCTCCCGAGCCGGCGACCTCGTAAATCTTGATACGTCCACAAACCTGCGAGACATTTATTATTGCAACGGCGCGCAAGTCAAGGAAGTGTGACGGCTCACCTCGACTACTAACGACTGTAGCGCAGCAGGACGAGCTATGCGGAGAAACCCATGTATCGTCTCCCCGGCTCGATAAGCGGTTGATGGTGTGTCTCCCTCATGTTCTGCAAGCAGAAAGGTCACCTCGTTCGAGCGTTTCGTAGAATAGTTCCTGACCAAGCTTGTGGCTGAGGGTGCAGGGAGAATGGGGGGCCCCTTCACCGGGGCAAGAGCGTCCGGTCTCACGCCAAGCGAATGTTCAGAGTCGGTGAAATCCTCCACCGAGAGTGAACTCGCGTAGTACTGAACGTTGGCAAAGGGGTGGCGCATGAGGCCCTCGATAGTCGTGGAGGCCGGGCAAGCAGGTATAAATGGTTGCAGACCGCTTCATAAGCTTTGTCATGGGGCTTCACTTATTGCATAAAGCGCTGGACATCTTCATGATGAAGGGTCGAGGCCGTGATGAACATTATCATAAGAAGTCCACACTGCCATCATCCTTTCGATTGCATTTCAGCTTATCCACGGTTCTCAGCCGACTACACTCGGTCCCAGCAAAGCACACGTACCTCAAGTCGTATTCGCATAAGAAGGAACTTTGTGGTCGAGGATGACTGCTGGTTTTGCGTTGATGGACTTTATACTGAACTGATACAATGCAGCTACGTGATAATCACCATCACTGCCATATGAAAATGCGGGGATTTATCATTCAAGTCCCAACATGATGTCGTCCATGATCCATGATGCTCGGGGGCGGGAGACAAAATGCTGTCGAGGTCGCAGACGAAGACGATAAGAGTGCCACGGGAAGCGCAAGCTAGACCCAGAGCGCCCACATTCACCCACACGTGGTTTTCAGGCCATCGTCAATTGTAACGCCGTCGTCTTGTCCTTCACCAAAGTTTTGGCTGAATGGCCGCTGCCAAACGAGCCGACAGCAAGCAGCATCCACCGTCTGTCTCCATATCGAAGGCTCTCGCCTCTGCGTCTTCTCTTGTCCTATTACAGTTCTGCTCGCGTATCTTCACGTTCATTCTGAACCAAGCTCTCGTACGATTGGTCTCGCCACAAGTATTTGGCACCGCTGCTATTCAATTTGAACTCCTTCTCTCAACCATCCTCTTCCTGTCGCGCGAGGGATTCCGCAATGCGCTTCTCCGCACGCCCACCGCGAAGGAGGCCAGCAAAGATCATCGAGCCCTCACCGACAATATCGCAGCCCTACCAGTCCTCATAGGCATGCCTGCGGCTTTGCTGATCAGTTTGGTGTATGTCAACGCTGCATCATTGTCTACGACCTCGCAGTCGCACTTCTACGCTAGCGTAACCCTATATGCTATGGCAGCGGCTCTTGAGCTGCTTTCAGAACCCCTCTACATTCGCGCTCAGAATGATGTCCGTGTCGACCTGCGCGTCAAGGCCGAGGGAATAGCCGTGATCATGAAGACATTGATCACCTTTGTTATTCTGGTCACCGGGTCGGCCAATGTTGCTCTCCTGGCGTTCGCTGCCGGACAGGCGGCGTACAGTCTCGCTCTCCTTGGAACGTATATGCGCGACTACAAGCAGCCTCCACTGTTCTGGCCTCACAAGGTCGTGCTAGAAGTTCATGGCAAGTGTGTGCTCTCCTTGTGTGTCGTTGCATGTTGCTCACTATGCCGTAGGACGGAGACACGATACTTTGACCCTGGCCTCCTGCACCTGTCTGCTGCGATGTCCGGTCAATCTGTAGTCAAGCACTTTCTGACCGAAGGGGACAAATTTTTGGTTTCCCGTCTCAGCCCGCTGGCAGATCAGGGTGGTTATGCTATTGCTTCCAATTATGGTGCGCATCTGCGCTCACGCCATTAGCTGTGGTATCACTCACATTTCGTGCAGGCTCCCTCGCTGCACGGATCGTTTTCCAACCTATCGAGGAGACCTCCCGTCTCTTCTTCTCCAAGACGCTGTCATCATCGAAGGACATGGAGTCCCTTCGCGTTGCAGCGAATGTTCTGTCAGGCGTGCTGCTCCTGTTCACACACCTCCTCCTTTTGCTGGTAACATTTGGCCCGCCGTACCTCGCACTTGCCGTCTCTCTTGTGCTCCCACAAAAATACCAGGGCACCTCTGCTCCTGCGATATTGGGCGTCTACATATACTACATCCCCATGATGGCCTTCAACGGTGTTCTTGAGGCCTTCTTCGCCTCGGTTTCGTCCCCCGAGGACCTGGGCACACAGAGCAAGTGGATGTTCGGATTTTCCTTCGGGTACATCTTCGGCGCCATAACCTTAGCGAAGGGGCTTGGTCTAGGTGATACTGGCCTCGTGTGGGCAAACGTGGTAAACCTCCTGTTCCGTGCCATTTATGCCTGGATGTATGCGCGGCGGTTCTTTGCTGCACGCGGAGGGCGGAGCTTTCTCGATTGGCAGCGGGTAGTACCTCCGCTACCCGTCCTTGTGACGTTTGTAGCGTCCGCTGTAATCACGAGATGGAGTGAGATGAGGTCGAGGGATATACCGTTACAACTTGGGGCACAGGCAGGACACGTCGCATTGGGCATGTGTGGTGTTGTCGCGTGTGTGGTTACATGGTGAGCGGTGTGCGTTCAGTGCATAGCCTAGCTAATGTTTTGCTCAGTGCCGTGTTTGAGAGGGCAACCCTACTTCAGACAGTCGCGGTTCTCCGTAGACGCTAGTCTCGTGTACATACCTTCGGGTTGATTAACACAACAGCTTGACGCGTGTGCGCAATGCCGACCTGACTGCAAACACGACATTTGACCAGAATAGAAGGTATGACGTCAACACTGCAACTCCACTCTTGGTTGGACAAGGTCTCGCGCATTCTTCCTCCTTTCTCTGACTTTGAAGACCTTTTAATTTCGGCATACTTACCAGTCGACATTGCACCATGACATCTATCGCAGATATCCCAGAGAAGGTCAGTCCCCCCAGTGCCGGTTGCTCTTCCAGCATTCGTCTGATGCAAGAACCAGCAGCCGAATGCTTCCCCAACCACACAGAATGACGCTGGCCCCATACAACAGCCGGCAGCAACTGCCAATATCGACAAGGTGGACTCTACTACTCAAAGTTCGTGGTGGTTCTCGCCCAGCTTCCGGACCGTCGCTAAACATTATTTGGTAGCATCGGCGAATAGTACTCCTCAAGTGGTTGTGGTCCAGCAGAGGAAGCCGTCGTTCAAAGAAGAGGTCGTAGGCAAGTGCCAATAAATGTGCATCGCTATTGCTATCAGTAACATTATGTGGTATTCAGGTTACGCCAAGGTGAGTTCCCAAGGGGTGCAATTCTACTTCGCTGATTCGCACCCATGGACTAGGAGATCAGAGGAACGGTGAGAATCCCTAAATTTTTATTTTTGAATGCCAAACCTGTACTGACCTTTTTCTAGATTCTCCGTAAGCCGGAGACGAAGGAGCATGGAGAGAAGATCCTCAGCGGCGAAGCTTCCTTCAATCCCAAGCAACGCGAGTAATCGAGACATTATTCACGCATGTTTTGATTTCAGATGTATCTTCCTACCGAGGGACGTTGCGAAGTAGGATTGGATGTTCATGTATTACTGTATAATATTGGCGCATTTTATCATATAGCTAAATTTGTCGACGTGGTAGCGCTTGGAACAGACTCAGGCGTTGAGCCGGATGCATGGGAACTCCGCTACTCTTGCTTAGCTTCATCGTCGGCTGTACTATAGGCTACCTACAATCTTGCTTCTGCTCAGTGCCAATGGCTCTTGTCGCGTCAGGTCACCGTTTGACCAATTCTCTCGAGCCTCATGTCGGCGTTGTGACTCATCGGACCACCGCATGTGGACCCTGTCTTCTTAGCCAGCCACTTTCGTCCTGAGACCTTATCCTCCGCCGTTAGCCTTCCACAGTCCTACGTTGACTTGTCTCTCTCTGACTAGCTGTAATGACTATTATTCAATCGCGTTCCCATCCCGCAACTCCGGAAGCACAGGAAGAGGATGTTGCCCTTACATGCTCAGCCACTCATAGTACGAATCCGGTGATTGAAACTTGTTTGTATGCGTTCAAAGTAAGCCCTCGTGACGTTGTGCAACGACTTTTAACGAACTGTTCGTAATGGCGGGAAGGCCACGGGCCTCGTTTCTCTGAATGAGACCGGGATTAAAGACGCTGCGCGATATGTCAGTCTATTCTCATTTCTGACCGTAGTTTCCTCCCAACTAAGTCAATTTGCAGATCTATGACAGGCTCTGCGCAGAAGACTACACGCCTAGGACGTGGAGGACGCATTCGCTCCATCTGCTCCCACCGGAGCCTTACGCCCCGGATGATCCTTTGACGAAAGGATGCCTAGACTGGATTTTCGTCGTTTCGTCCCTCAACTTCAGCTTTTGGTCTGAGCGAGAAGGAACACCGGAACGCTATGGAGTAGAATGGCGGACAGGGTGGGGTTCGGATGAAAGGATGGTGCACACGGGATATTGGTCTCTCGTGGCCGCCTTGGATCGAGGTAAGGTTGCACCTGTGCGTCGCTGTCACACGAGATGAAAACCTGTACCAGCTCTGGAAGAGGGGTTGCCCATTACAGACCCGAAGTTCTATTCTTCGGAGGAATGTTGTCCTGATTCCCTGCTCGACCATGTGTTCCGCCCGGCACCGCAATCCAAGGAACCCATCCCTCTATTACGTGAACGTATCGCCATTCTGCGAGAAGTGGGGAGAATTCTCTGTACCGTAAGTTAGCTCGTGCCTAGTGTGTAGCAGTCGCTGACGTAGCTTACATCTTTAGCACTTCGAGGGATCCTTTCAAGGATTCTTGGCGCAGTTTCTTTGTCGCTACGATGGTCGTGGTACTGCCTTTCAGCTGGTTGAGATGATCATCGAATACTTTCCTCCTTTCCGTGACCAAATGTGGTACGAAGGGCGTCAAGGTCAGTCTGTATCTTCGCATAGTATCCACATATTCCACTCACTGTCCTGGCCAGTCTTCCTGTGGAAACGTGCACAAATCCTTGTGGCTGAGACATGGGCAGCCTTCACTCCGTCATCACCACGCACTTCCCACCCTTTCTTCCCACATGGAGCTGCTATCGAAGTACTTACCATGTTTGCCGACTATCGGGTCCCGCAGATCTTGCATCACCTCCAAGTCTTGACATATCCCCCTGCCCTCATGAAGACCCTCCAATCGCATGCAGCCCTTGCTTCTGGAAGCAGAGAAGAAATCAGTATTCGCTCTGCAGGCATAGTTGCTGTTGACAGGCTAAGACAGTATATTCTCCAACTTCAAAGGGAGGATCATGATGGAGACAGGCATTTCAATGTGAGCAGTGTTATTATTGATTTTTACTTGTGGGATTTAGCAAAATGGCTTGAGGGAAAGAAAAGAAGGGTGGAAGGTATTAGAACATGTGACATTTTGCCAGCACATAGAACTAGAAGTATATGGTATTGATGTGTCAACACTCCCCCTCAAGCTGTACGAAGGCCCAGGAGGCGTGCGAGGACCTCGACCTTGTGACGCACGAGCGGCTTGGTCAGGATGTCCGCGACCATCTTGCCCGTCGGACAGTACTCCAGCACCACATGTCCCGAGGCGATCACATCCCGAATGAAATGATACCGGATGTCGATATGTTTCGTGCGGGCGTTCAACATACCGCTCTTGGCTATAGTGATCGTGCTCTGGTTGTCAGACAGTAGGGGTGTAGGGAGTGTGAGCGGCGAGGTAAGTTCGGCGAGAAGTGACCGTAACCAGAGGAGTTCGCGTGAGGAGTTGGAGACAGATATGTACTCGGCTTCCGTAGATGATAGTGCAACAATTGGCTGCTTTCGGGAGCTCCAGCTGATGATGCCACCATTGTACAGGAAGGTGTAGCCAGAGATCGAATGATGGTGATGTTGCGATGCCCAGTCTGCGTCGGAATATCCTACAAGGCCATCTGCAGAGTGGCCAAATGAGAGACACAAGTCTTGCGTACCCTTCAGGTAACGAAGAACATGCTTGGCTGCCTCCCAATGAGCAGGCGCAGGGTTGGTCATGAAGTGAGCGAGTGTGGAGACCGTGAAAGCAATGTCCGGACAGGTGCCTATTGCAGCATACATGAGGCTGCCAATCAAGCGAGCGTAGGGCTTCCCAGACATTGCACGTTGATCATCTTCGGAGGTCTCGATGCGGAAGAGGTCGATGTGAGGGTCAAGTGGTATTGTGAGCATGTAAGTGTCAGTCATACCGAAACAAGCGAGTAGGGTGTCTATGTAGGTGGCCTGTGAGAGCGAGATGGTGCGTGCAGTGTGATCACGCTGCACTTCGAATCCGAGCACCCAGCAGAGCTCACCCAGGTCCGCAATCTCAAAGCGAGCAGCAAGCTCCGTCTTGAGTGTGAACATGACATTGTCGGAGTTGGTGATCAGGATGGAGTTATCAACATGAACTGTGATGATGATGACCTGGTTTGCCTTGAAGAGGAAAAACACACCTAGGTCGAACTTGCTTCATACAAGGCCAAGTTTGGCCATAAGGGCGCATACCTCCTCATACCACTGCCGAGCTGACTGCTTGAGGCCGTAAAGGGCTTTGAGTAGTCTCCACACCCAATCCTCTTTGCCCGTAGCCTTGAAACCCGGAGGCTGTCACATGTAGACTGTCTCGTCGAGCTTACCATTGAGGTAAGCATTCTTGAAGTCTATTTGATGAACCTCCCAATTGTGAGCGGCAGCGAGGGCAAGTACATGGCGGATGGAGCTAAGTGTTGAAATGCGCTGACCCGTGTGGTCAGGAATGAGCTCGAAAGCTTGGGCGCGCAAGTAGCTGGGGGCCGGAGGCACCTATCGTAGTATATAACGACCGCACGCGATGTACATACACTACGCGATTGTCCCTTACGGGCATCGCTACGCCCATGGACAAACGCGCCCCGCGCCGTTCGCACCCTTGTTCCAACACAATCACATCAGCCCGCTTGGGGGTGTACTACCAAGCAAAGCTCTGGGGGCAGCTTGAAGCCCACCGCTCACTGCGTCGCAGGATCCCACGCGCATGCCGTCGCTGTTGACGCTCTGCTGGCCGCCATTGCACTGCAGACCATTCCCGCTGCCGTTGCTGCTGAACCACTCACCTGGATGGGGCTGAAGCCATCTTGATCGACCCCGTATGATTGCCGAACCCTGACATGGACCCGATCGAACCCCGCCATCGAATGTCGAACCCCCGAACCGTTGAACTGCCAAATTGCTCACCAAGAGCATTGTTGAACCGCCGAACCCGAACCGCTCGCCGAGAGCACCTGAATCACTCGCTGAGAGCACTGCCGAACTGAAGAACTGCTCGTTGAGAGCACCAATCGAACCTGGAGCCGAGGAGTTGGAGCCGAGAAGTTGATGCCGAGGAGTTGATGAAGATTGCCGTATGTCGTACACCCTACCTTTGCACCTAAGGGTCGCCCATTGCAGCTCGTTCGAGCATGGACTATCGGCCGGATGTCAGACATGGGGATGGATTGTGGACCTGCCGAGAGGGTGTGAGGATGAATGCTGAGATTGAGGGAGTGCCGAGTGCTGAGAAGCAGGGAGTGCGCGCGAGCCCTCGCTTGCTTCGCTCGAGGGAGTGTGTTGAAATGCACTGACCTGCGTGGTTAGGAACGAGCCCGAAAGCTTGGGCATGTGAGTAGATGAGGGCCGGAGGCACCTATCGTAGTATATAACAACTGCACGCGATGTACATACACTACGCGATTGTCCCTTATGGGCATCACTACGCCCGTGGACAAACACGCCCCGCACCATTCGCACCCTTGTTCCAACACTAAGAGCAGTGGTTGGGGCGGCTGTTTCAACATAGTCAACACTGTACACTTGCGAGAAGCCTTGCGCGCATAAGCGGGCCTTGAACTTGGCAATGTGATTGTGTTCGTCGCATTTCTTCTTCAGTACCCAGGTGCTGCCAACGATATTGGTGTCCACAGGTCTTCCCACAAGCTCATATGTGTCCATAGCCTCGATGCGTGCCAATTCCTCCCTCATAGCGGCTTCCCAGTCTCCGCACTCCGGTCCCGACATGGCCTCATGGTAAGTCGGCTCATCACCTGCCATGGTGGCAAGGCTGTACACAGGTGCATCAGCCGCTTCCTCATCATTTGTGATGCCATGGTCATTGGACACAATGTTTGCATGGTTGACAATGCTCATCGGCAACCTCTGCACGTCACCCCCCCGGCTGTCCCTTTGCCAGTGGTTAAGTCTTGCACCCACTGTGAGGGTGTGCAAGTGCATTGGCTTCGTTGTAAGGTGGGTTGTGCAGCTTCAACAGCCTCTGTCTCCCCCTGAACACTAGCAGGGATAGAGCTCGGAGTGGACAGTGTGCTCTGGGCGATATTGGTAGTGGTCTCCCCCTTGGCCAGAGCAGGGGTAGTAACAGAGGCAGGGGCAGTGTCAGCAGCAAACTGGACATCATGCTCAACGGTGACAGTATGGCGGCCTGGCCAGTAGATGCGGTGAGCTTTGCTCTGGGAATCGAACCCAACCCAATGACCTTTGCATGACTTCAGCTCAAGTTTGGAGGCAGGGTCCACATGAACCCATGCAGCGCTGCCAAAACGAGGTAAGCCGGCAAGGTCTGGCTTCTCACCAGCATGTTCATGTGACATCGAACCAGGAGTGCTGCGTGTCGTGGTGCGATTGCAAAGCCAGACGGCGTGCATTACGGCCTCACCCCACAAAGCCTTTGGCAGGTTGGCATCAAATAACAAGGCATGGGCATGTTCGACAATCGTCCGGTTGAGACACTTGGCCTTGCCATTCTGTTGCGGGGAGTCATGGGATGTCAGGTGTCGAATAGTCCCCTCCCCCTCAAGGAAGGCAGAGAACTCCTCACTGAGAAACTCACCCCCACGATCACTTTACAGCTCCTGCACGGCCACCACACCACACTGGGTCTTGGTCCAGGCAATGTATGCACGGTAACGAGCGAAGGCGTCGCTTTTACGGGACATGAGCATCACAACAGCTTCATCGGAATGATCATCGAGGAAGAGGATGTAGTATTTCTTCCCTGCGAGAGTCTTGACAGGCACTTTGCCCCAGACATCGGTATGAACTTGCATGCCATATGACTTCACAGCAGGGCTAGACCGCAACTACGGGAATGGTTCTCGTGGCTGCTTTGCTTTTGCACAGATCTCACAGAAGACAAGATCCGTATTCTCGAGATGGACACTAACAACAATGTCATCTTGGACCATCTTCTTCAGCGCAGGTGCATAAGCATGTCCCATGCGGCAGTGAAGCTCATGTAATGTGAGTCCAGTGGTTGCGACGAGGGCATGTGTGTGAGCAATGCTGCCGAGACCGGACGTCGGCAGAAGGGGGTAGAGACCCTGTTGTTCAGGTACGATGAACATAGTCTGACCAGAAGAGGACAGTACACAGCAACTGTCTTTCTCAAATTGGACACGGAGACCTGCATGAGCAGCACAACTGATGGAGATGAGGGCATGAGGCATGCTTGGTGCATACAGGATGTCCCGGAGAAGGAACTGTACAGACTTGCCACCATGTACAGTTGTCACACATACATTGCCTTCACCCGTCGCATGGAAGACCCGCCCATTGGCGGAGCTAATCGGCTTCAGTGCGATTTCACGGAACGTGATGAAGTTGTCGTGGCAGGGGTTGAAGTGTCGACTGGCTCCAGAATCGAGGATGCACGTGAGTTGTGGTAGGGACTGTGCAGAGGCCTTCGTAAAGTCCGTGTTTACTGCAAATGCAAATGCGTCAGCAACCTCAACATCTGCAGCAACCTTTGCCGAGGCCTCTCCTGTGCCTTTGCTTCTCCAACTGCAACTATGCCCAGGCCCTTGGCCTTCCTTTCCACCTCCCTTGCTCCAGCAGTCGGGCTTCGTATGTCCAGGCTTTCCGCAGTTGGTGCACTTGACAGAGTCAGCAACTAGCATGGCATTATTGGAAGCTGATGTCTTGAGTGCAAACTCGTCACAGGCGATCACATGGATCTGACGGAGGAGCTCAGCTGGAGAGAGACCAGGAGTGGTGATCACTGCGGGAGATGTGCTTCCGTGAATAGTCTGGGCCTGGGTTGCTGCAGTGAGGTGCATTGTTGAGATGGTGGTGCATATGACTCCTCGATAGGTGAGTGGTAAGCAGGATAGAATGATTGCGTGGTACTCGTTATCGCTCAGGGTCCCTCCCACTGTTGCATACTCTGACCTGAGCTTCTCAAGCTGGTTCAGAGACAGAGTTCTCCGTGCAATGGAGACCATGCATCTGACGAAGCAGCTCAACCTGGACAAATTTGCCTTGGTTGTCGTACTCATCGACAATGGTCTTCCAAGCCTTGGAGGCCTTCTGTAACAGCGCAATGTGGAGCTTGATGGCTTCTGGCAGGGTTTGGAACAGCAAGGTGCATATCATCTGATGTTTCACGACCCACATGTCCTGTGCCGTTTCATACCTCTCATCAGCCCGGAGCTGTCGTGGGGATGGGGACCTTCTTGTGGCCGTCGAGGAACCGCACCAGACCCTTCGCAGAGACGGCCGCCACGAACTGTTCTTTGAATAAGACCCAGTTCGAGCCATCCTCATTTAGCTTCGGGATGCGACTGGTTGTTGTCTCTGGAGAGCTGGGCTAGAATTCGAACATACCGCCGGGGCTCATAACCTCTTAACGAGGTAGAGCGAGAGTCTAATGCGCACTCAGTCAGAGCTTCAGGTGTGTATTGCAACAACTGAAGCTCATCTCAGAAGGTGACATGTATATATCTACGAGAGCACGGTGAGGTATCGTATCTATGGTATCAGGCTAATCTATTATTTCCGGAAAAGAGGTCAGGTCAGAGGCGCCAGGGGCGCGACAACGTCGCGCTGATCCCGACGTGATAGCACAACATCATGTCCATGCGCATCCATGCAGGACGAATGGATGCGCTTGCTGGTCAACTGTCAACAAATGTCAAATGTGTGCTCTGACACATATGAGATGGTTAAGAACCTCTGAATCTATAATATAGATCATGTTCATACCCTTGAAGTAACATATATGAGACTTCATGATTCCATAATAAACCAAGGTCCAATAGCTCAGTGGTAGAGTGCCCAGTGCATTTCTGGTAGATCCTGGGTTCAAACCCTGGTTGTGCTGATCTTTTCATGCAGGTGTTGTGCAGTCAAATTCTGACAGGCAACAGCACTTGTTTCCCATTTCAACTATGGATGCTCATCCTCAAATTCTAAGAGTCCTTCAGCATGAAGATGGGGGAGGAGCACTTGGATGGATGTGCAACCCAAGGAGTGCTCCATTGCAGAGCTTGAAAAGCTGGCAATGAAGGTCACTCTCTGCAATGCTGGGAGGGTGGCCCTAGATAAGACTGGCTACAACACATGAAGAAGATCTGTGGTCTGTGTTGATGACACAAATGAAAAGTCCTGAAACTTGACCTTGCAGATGCTTGCAGTCCAGACCTGCAACAAGGATTATCCAATACTTGTTGTAAGGCAAAACTCCCCAGCACTCCAAGCAAGTGATGCTTGCATTGTCCATTTTGCTGAACACTACTAGTCATGGCAAGTGGTGAATGGTCAGATCTTACAAGTTGGCTGTTTGTGGCTTATGGACACACCCATGTCATTATATAAACACCAGAAGTCGAGACAAAGATGATGGGGCTGCATTTTGCAGCAAGCCAGCCAATGCTCTTGGGTCGCCCCTTATGGTGTGGTGGGACAAATTCCAAAAGAGTGAGCTGATTGCCTGCTGATACCAGTCAGGCTTTCTCTGAGCCGGCAGCATGAATGCAATGCTGAGTGGTCGTATAAGCCGCTTCATAACAGATGCAGAAGATAGCTCCTTGTTTTCAGGATAAATGTAAAGGTCTTCCTCAATCAACATCGTGCACAGATTAGAGAATACATGAATAAATCGCATGAAGGCATCAGGTGTTGTGCCTACCAGCATCCCCACTATCAGTTTTTGCATGGGTGGTGAGAGCAGCATGGATGGTGTGAGGACAAGCACTCTTAGGGTGAGATTAGTGACCTGGGGGAATTGGAAAAGGATGAATGCCAAAGTTTTGCACTGCTCCTGCTACCACTGCCCAGACCAGGATTGGAAGTTTATGAATGTGAGATTTCTGATTATCGCGACCTAGGGTCAAGCAACAGGGGAAGAACAAACCAAAAGGCTGGGAGTGTTTGACTTGGTTGACCAAAGCGATGGTGAGCAAGCTCAAACCTAAGGCTAGGGACAAGAATATATTAGTTATTAAAGAAAATAAAGTAAGTACAGGAGGGCTTACTGACCTAGGGACAAGAGGTTGAAACTGAGGTCCCTAGGACAGCAGAGGCCAGCTTATATATATTGTATATATAGGGGAAGTTTAGGAGAGGCTGTGCGCACTGGTCCATGCACAGCTGGTCCATGTACAGCCTGCTAACGCAGCCCCAGGGGCCAGCGAGTCATAGCAGCTATGTCAGTGGAGTCCGGGCTATGCCGTGCACTGCTGTTCCATCTAATCTAATTGTACAGTAGGTAAGGACTTGTCAGTTCGAGCGTATAGTATAAAGGTCATGAGTTTGAGCCTGTGGAAAGGAAAAAAACAAATGGCTAGACACTGTGTCAACTCGTGACACTACATGTGTACTTGCTTAGCAAGGAGACATGGAACACTGGGTGCACAGGCACCAACTTCGGCAGAAACAACTCATAATCTAAGTCACTAAGCTTTCGTCACACAGCATATGGTCTGAGGTGCTTGGGACTGAGCTTCTTGCTCAGCTGTTTCAGCTTAAGGTTCCAAGCATCAAGCCAGACCTTGTCCCCAGCACAAAGACCGGTGCCTCCTGCACGTGCTTATCATAGTATACTTTCATCCACTCAGCTGACAGCTCAAGCATGGAGCATATATTATCCCAAATCTTCTTCAGGATCTTAAGCTGATCTGTGGCTGTGGGCATTGTGGACATCAGATTGATCCGTACCTGGATCTCAGGGTGGTACCCTTGATGCAGGAAAAAGGGGGAATGCCTGATTGCAGAGTGAACTCAGTTGTTCAGTGCAAACTCTGTAAGCAGCAACTGCCTTGCCCAATCATCCTGTCTGTGGCTTGTGAAAGCACATAGGTACTGCTTGATCTCCTGGTTCCAGCGCTCTGTCTGGCCATATGTCTGAGGGTGGAACACTGTAGACAGTGCCGGCTCGATTCCAAGTTCTTTGTACACCACATGGAGATACTTTGATGCAAACTGGGGACCTCAGTCTAATATGACCTTGGCCGGGGCTCCATGATGCTTGAATATGTTGCAGATATACAAGTCAGCTGCACCTTCTGTCATCAGGGTCTCATGACAGGCAGAGAAGTGGACCTGCTTGGTAAAGCGGTCAGCGGTGACCAGGATTGAGTCGAATCCATCAGACTTCAGCAGGCCAACAATCATAATGGTAGTGATGATCTGCCATGGGTGCTCGAGGATCTCATTCGGCTTTAGTGGACCCTGAGGCTTCACTGGAAACGTCTTGGTATGGTTGCACACATCACAGGTGCTTATATACTCATTGATAAACTTAGACATTCCAGGCCACCAGTAGTTCCATGACACGAGCTCGAGGGTTTTGGCATGACCACCATAACCAGCGATCAGTGAGTTGTGGTGGATCTTGATAATATCCCGCTGGAGTTCCATCCTGCAGAACAGCAAAAGCCCTTGTTCAGCATTCCACTCCTTGAAGCCCTTCTGTAGCTGAGGTGGTCTGGGGTTCTGCACCTTTTCAAGTGCTTCAGCCATGGTCCGATTCTTACCCAAGCATTTTCTGATGCATTTCAGGAGCAATTGATTGGCTGTCACCAAAGTATGACCATGCTGGGTGGAAGTGATGTAGAAGTGTTACTGTTTGAGGACAATCTGATCAGTGTTGTCATCCTCATCGCTAACCTGATGGTCTGATCAATGCGACAGGGCATCAGCCTTTCCATTCAACATTTCAGCTTTATGCATGATGCAGAAATCAAAGTGAGCAAGGAACAGCGACTATTGCACTTGATGACATGTGAGGTGCTATGATGTGTGCCAATACTCAAGGTTCTTATGATCAGTCATGATTTTGAACTGTTTAGACAGTCCCTCGAGGTAGTGGCGCCAATCTTCTAGTGCTTTAATGATTGCAAGCATCTCTTTGTCATAGATTCCATAGTTACACTGGGCAAGGTTCATCACATGAGATCTGAAGGTGACCAGATGCCATTTGCTGTTGTCCTGCTTTTGCATCAGCACACCACCAGTGGCATACCCTGAGGCATCAACCTCAATGCATGTCTCCCAATTGGGGTCGTATAGTACCAGAACTGGGGTTGTGCCAAAAAGCCATTTAAGCTCATCAAAGGCACACTACTCCTCATTGCCCTAGTGCCAGGGGTCATTTCCTATGAGTCAGTTGAGTGGTCGCGAGTTCTTAGTGAAGTCCTTAATGAAGCGGCAGTAGAAGTTGGAGAACCCCCAGAACTTCTGAACATCTTTTTTGTTCTTGGGTACTAGCCACTCATTAATTCCTTTCAACTTTGTGGGATCCACCACTACCTTATCACCACCAAACACATAGCTGATGTAGTCAACTTTGGAAACATTCCACTCACACTTCTCTGGCTTCAGGAATAAATCATGATCCTGAAGGTGACATAGGACCTTGCATGTGACCTTCTCATGCTTCTCCTTATTGGTGGAGAAGATGAGTATGTCATCCAGGTATATGAGGATCTTCCCACCAATGATGAGATCATGGAAGATTTCGTTCATCATGGCTTGGAAGGTTACAGGGAAATTGGTCAGGCTGAAGAACATTACCAGGGGTTTGTGTCACAATGTGCTCTACCACAGTCCCCTGGTTGGCCTCGGACGATCCCCCGGTGGTGGGAGCCACAACACCATGTGACCACATTGTTGTATCAATTGCAGAGCATTCGGACCAGAGCAGAGCTCCAGCCACACTTCTTTTGTTCCTGTGGCCAAGTGGCCTTTGTTCTTCTTTTGGACTCTATTGTCCTTTTCCTTATTGTTCTATCATGAAAATGCTTCCCCCTCCTCATGTATATAAAAACGCGCTGTAGCGACCTGTAATATTACTTCTGTGACCCACTTCAACTTCAGCCCCACTTGTGGCATTCAGTCCCTCAGTGCTAGTGCTACGCAATTGCTCCCTGTGTCACCTTTTGATAGTTTGTATAGCCCCCGATTATTCACAAAGGCAGCCTTCCATTCATCACCGGCTTTGATCCGGACATTGTTGTACCCCCAACTGACATCGAACTTTGTGAAGAGTGACACCTTGGAGCTTATTGACCATCTTAGCAATCAGTGGCAGTGGATAGTGATTTTTAATGGTGATCACATTCAACTGATGGTAGTCTTGTATAGGTCAAAGTGTCCCTTCCTTCTTTTTGATGAAAAACAAGGAGGATGAGATGGGTGACTTCGACTCTTGTATGTAACCTTTCACCAGCTGCTCCTTTAGGAACTTATCCAGTTCCTCCTACTCATTGTTTGATAGCAGATACACCTTTGAGTGGAACATCAAGTAGCCAGGCACAAGTTCAATCACATGATCATATGGCTTTCTTTTGGATAGCTATTCTGATGCTTCCTTGGAGAAGACTTTCAAAAACTCATGGTACTGTTTTGGCACTGACACCTCAGCAGTTTGAACAACCTTCTTCTTGATCTTTTCCTCAACAAACAGCTGGGAGTATGTATGTCCCACTGTGACAAACAGCTGAGGCGCACCTGGAAGCATGACACCTTGCTCCCAGACCTCAATCAAGTCGGCCTTCATCCACTCAATCTCCTCCGGATCATCCTCAGGCACGAAGTCCGGGAGTATCTTACTCTGGCATACACCTATGACTGACAATTTGGACTTTGGCCAACTCCTGCGTACTGTGGGCCTGACCCTCGTATTACGCACAGTTGTTGCTTGCTCCATTCAGCCAGTCTTCCTGGCACTGCACATTTTAGGGCATTGAGACAGCTTGAATGAACCTGTCTCCCAATCTATTTTGGGGTTGTGCTCATGTAGCCAATCAAACCTAATGATCACATCCTCTGGACCTATGTCCATTACTGTAAACACTGTCTTTTCGATGTGATCTCCTGTCTGCATCTGTAGCACAGCTACTTCCAAGATGATTTCATCTTTGTTGAGCATTCCATTGATATTGTAGAGCAGAATTGGTTCCTTCAACTTTCATGTTCATACTCAATTCTCCATGTTGATAAACTTTGTGGTGGCTTCACTGTCCACCATTGCAACTATATCCTTGTGCTGTCTTTCTCCTTTGAGGTGTATAAGAATGTAAAAATGCTAGAACCCATGGTCCAACTCGTAAACATACACAGTTGCAATACATTGTACAGATTATTGTTATGAGGTCCGATGTGTGCGGTACGAAGCATGGACCAGATCAAAAAGACTCCTCCTTCATTGCCCGATAGTGCTCAAGCTCCTTGCACATTGACTTCACCTGTTATGATTTCTGAGGTACAAAGGATGAATTTTATGTAGAGCCTAGCATGCAACAATTAATCGCGCACAAAGTGTGGGAACCCATCAATCAATACAAAATGATAAGAAAAAGTGCCTGTAATTTGGGGTTAGGGGTAGGTTTTGTATACAATGCTTGTTATGTCCACTCTAATTACATTAGAGTTGCTTGTTACCAGTAAAAAAATTCATTAGAAAGTGAAATTCAAACCCAGCTGACACACCTTGACCAAACAACCAAACAAAAGATCATCTTATCAGTTGTCTGATTTGATATTGATTAGTCTTATCAGCTGTTGATCAAGCCTTGATTTGATCATTTCATAGCTGTTCATTTATCATAATGAACTATGTTCTTACTGCATCACAAGCACATAGTTTGATTGTATTAGAGATTTAGGATTAAAATCCCCATTATTGATAACAGACGCATACTCAATAGAAGCAACATATTCACTATATGTGTTTTGTTCAGATCTTGTTTTCCATTTTGTGACTTAAGTAAGCAAGTGTATGCACCAAAACCAGTTGGTATCTTTGATAGTTATAGGCAACACAATTCAATAATAGGTTAATCCAAAACCAATAGAGTGCAGTAAGCCACTTCCATAAAAGGGAATTGCCTTATATAGTAAAGATAATAGTTGTAGAGCACCTTTCCAGGGGTAGGACACCAGTGAATTTATCAAGTGTACAACTATTCATTTATTTACACCAAACTTGCTTTATGCACTACATTCAAATCTGTATTTTGCATTTTGAGGCTTAAGTAAGTAAGCACAAGTGTTGGGACAATTTTTGCCATGCTGAGAGAGTGATGCTCTATGACTTTGGTCTCTACCATATAAGGCAATTTCCTTATATGGAACATTTCTTGTTTTTGTTTCGTAGCTTTTGAATTGAATCAACCTTAATGTGGTAAGTATAACTGTAACAATTTACTGTAATGGCATGACAAAGTATTTGTAATGACCATAAGAAAGTGTTTGTATTGATCATAAGAACTTACTGTAATGATGGTAACAACTTGCTATGATAACCATAACAAAATACTCCAATGATGGTAACAAAGCACTCTAATAATGGTAACAACTCACTCTAATGACTATAAGAACTTACTATATACAGTCATTATCACAAGTTGTGTCAATAATTATATTATGATAAGTATAAGAAAGTTTGACATTGAGTATATAAACATACTCTAATAACATATAAAATCACCCTAATCATAATAATAATCTACTTCAATGTTTATAATAATCATAAGAAGTTGCTTTAATGACTGTAATGATTTCAATGATCATAACAAAGTATTGTTATTGCTATAATGGCCGACTTTATCCATTTAAATGACTCACTCTGAGGTAATTATAGCAAGCTTCTACAAAGATTAAAGCAAGTTGTTACCAGTATTGAAGCCATTCATGTCATTATAACAACTTACACTAATGATCATAACAACTTGCTCTAATGATAATGACAACTCTCTAATGATTATAAGAATCCACTATAATGACCATAAGAAGTTGCTGTAATGATCATAAGAACTCACTCTAATGTGCATAAGAACATATTGTAATCAACATGATAGCTTACTTAATGATCATAACAACCTGCTTAATAACCCTATAACAAAAGGTGCTGTATTGATTATAAGATGTTACTATAATTACCACTACAATGACCCTAAAAAAGTGTTTGTATTGACCATTGGAAGGTATTGTAATGGATATAAGAACTGGTTCTAATGACCATAATAAAGTGTTCCAATGACCCTATAAAGTTGCTTTTATGATAGTAACAAACTACTGTAATGATCATAAGAACCTATTATATATAACATAACAACACACTGTGATCATCATAAGAATGTGTGTGTGAGGCATTATGTGAGCCATCAGAATCTACTTAATGATTGTAAGGAAGTATGCTAATGATGTTACAAATCACTGTAATCCCCATCAGAATCAATTCAATAACCATTAGAATCCGCTCTATTGACTATAAGGGTGTATACTATGCTTGCTGTAATGATGTATTCAAATGAGCATAAGCATCCGCTCTATTGGCTATAAGCACAGGCTGTATTGAGCATAGAAAAATGCTTATACAGCATAAGAATGCAATGTAACAGCAGTCTGTGGCTGGATCAGCCACCCGGAGTTTGAACCCCGGCTTCCCGGCTTCCCTTCGGAGTTCGAAAAAGACGTCAATGGTTCTCAACGCTTGAGAACCATCGACAATATTTATGAACTTCGATCCAGGATGCCGGAATGCTGGAACTGCATGCCTCCCTTAGCTCCTGCACTCTTTTGTAAATAGCTCCTGCACCTGTGGACGGATTTGGCTCAAACTTGGTATGTGCCATCCTTATGGTGTAGCCGAGGTATTTGTAGGCTCACATATGAGGGGGGCAAAAAATAGGCCTTCTGTTTCAATTACAGTGTTAATGGTGTAATAATCATTCTAGCTAAACTAGACTAAAATTGCGGTATTTCTGCAGGCTTCTGGTTATTATATCTGACTGCAGGCTACTATGTGGATTGTGTATGGTATGTATATCCTTCTTCCATGTTGTCTTTAGAGGGGGACACATTATTGAACTAGTATTTCAATCAAAGCTATACCATGGGTTTGATTGCCCTATTAAAGTAAAAAATGCTATCTGAGTGGGATTGACTTGTTTGTTCAATCATATAGAAATGCAAATTGTGTCAATATATCATGTTCTGAACCATTTGTAACAGTTGAAGGTGCAGAAAGACAGTTAGTTAGTTATTTATTTCCATTATAAATCATTATATACAGAAATATAAAAGGGTAAATCTTTGTATCATCTTGGTTTGGATAGTTGGATAGAGTTATAGTTGCAAGCATCCTTAAGTAGAAAAAAGGCTTTTGTTTATCATAATGCATGTTTAAGTGCATACCTTTAATCTCATAAAACAACAATAATGTGATCATGAGAACTTGCTTAGTCATACTTTTTTCCAGGTCAATTGCCACATCACCTTCTGCTCAACGATCCTTGTGTCGACCATTATAACCCTACCTATACTGCAACAATGTTTGTGTCTTCAGCTGCCTTTGTAGTGCTACTACTGCTGTCTTTAGTATATAGTAGCACATATGTTTCTATGAATGCTACATATACAACATCTTCTTTATCCCTTCATAAGATTGTGCTAGCGGATGCACTTTTCAACCAATCCGCACCCAATTTGGGAATGGCTCAGGATAGCATCATTACAAAAACACTTCCAAAACATAAACATCCCAATGCAATAACATTGCCAAACCATGACAAAAAATATAAATCACCACTGTCAAACAGTTCCAATATAAACAATGAATTGCAGGGTAAAGTATTGACTGGCGTACAATCCATTATGTGCGATACAGGTAGAGTATTGGTGAATGTGAACACTTCAAAATGGTCACCCATGCCTTTTCTGGATACAATATTGCCAAATACACCCACACAATGCTTTGTGTATATTGAATGTCAAGTATCCAGTTGCACAGTTAAAATGGTGTCACAAACATATTTCTGCAAATATAATCAAGCATTTTTTAACAAGTACATATTATATACAAAGGCAATTCTATCACTTTACTCTTGTTCAGTTTATCACATTAGCTTTATACAACTTTCATATTTGAAAAGTGTTTATAACCAATTTATGAAACATGATTTTAAAGTTTTACTGTATAGCATTCAAATACACATATGTATCAAAGATATTTCAAGTTATATACATTGTGTTCATTATGTAAATGCCATTTCTGTGAAAGTTAAGTTTAATACTGCATGTACAAATACACTTTTAGGTGGTGGTTCACAGCAGAAAAAATCACATGTATGGTTAGCAGCTGATCTTGTGCAATACACCTTGGATACAACTGATGTAGGGCAGTTTTGCTTGAAATATCAGTATCATGATTATATATTAAGATCTCAGCTTGACAAATATTGTATGCAAGATTGTTTTGTAATTGCAGATATTTCTATGGACATATTAGCTAACTGCTTGTCTGGACATGCATTGAAAACTGTGTGTGAATCACACAATATACCAGTTCATCACAAGCGGATGAAGGTAAATGAGATTTCACAACTGCTATAAACTCATATTTGTGAAACATGTCCTTGCTTTGTAACAGTGTTTGTAACCAAGAAAGAAATAGCAAATGGTGCAACACATATTGCAGCATATTGTGCAAAACAAAAGATGCAGAACAGTCTTGCAAATGTCAAATCTACCTCGACACATCTTATGTTTCCACCTGACCCTCCAACAAGTCAGCAAGTGGCTGCTATCATTAATGATTTCCATACAGACCTTGAACAATCCAAATATGAAGAATTAGCATGTGCAGTATGTGGACTACTTATCAAAAGGTGATGTAGGGAGCAGTTGCACAGCACAAGCACTTAAGGACTGAATGCCACAGTAGGGGCTGAAGTCGAAGTGGGTCACAGAAGTGTGTATTAAAGGGTCGCTACACAGCTCTTTATATACATGAGCAAGGGAAAGCATTCCCACGACAGAACAATAAGGAAAAGAACAATAGAGTCCAAAAGGAGAACAAAAGCCACTTGGCCACAGGAACAATGGAACAAAAGAAGTGTGGCCGGAGCTGTGCTCT
Source organism: Postia placenta MAD-698-R-SB12 (assembly GCF_002117355.1). NCBI lineage: Eukaryota > Fungi > Basidiomycota > Agaricomycetes > Polyporales > Adustoporiaceae > Rhodonia > Rhodonia placenta. The sequence continues at coordinate 525,466 of NW_020169854.1, read as the reverse complement.
TGTCCGATTGCTCCGCAATTGATACAACCATGTGGTCACATGGTGTGGTGGCTCCCGCCACCGGGGGATCGTCCTAGGCCGACCAGGGGACTGTGGCAGAGCACATTGTGACAAAAAAAGGCTTTTGTTTATTATCATGCATGTTCACCTGCATATCTTTTATTCTACTGTTTTATGAAACAGGAATAATATGATCATGAAAACTTATTTAGTCATACTTTTTGGTGCTTTAATGTATATAAGAATGGTCTATATTATAATTCCTGAGGTATGAAGGATGAGTTTTATGTAGAGCCCAGCATGCAATGATCAACCACGCACAAAGTGTGGGAACCTATCAATCAATACAAAGTGGTAAGAAAAAGAGCCCATAATTTGAGGTTAGGGGTAAGTTTTGAATACAAGGTTTGTTATGTCCACTCTAATCACATTAGAGCTGCTCATTACTGGTAACAAAATCCATTAGAAAGTGGAATTCAAACCCAGCCGATGCAACTTGGTCAAACAACCAAACAAAAGATCATCTTATCAGTTGCCTGATATGGGCTCAATCTGATCATTCTGCTTTATTCATGATTGATATAACCAATGTGGCCGCTTTTTATTACAATGATGCTCTTATCTCATTACAAGCATACAATATAATAACATTATATACTTACAGTCAAAACCTGGTCCATTAATGGTAAAAGCACACACAATTTTAAATAATATAACTCTTATACACACTGCACTCAAATTTTGTTTTGCATTTGGTGGCTTAACTATTGCAAATATAGGCCTTCAAACCATTCTGCCATACATTT
>NW_020169854.1:502417-523222 GCF_002117355.1 Postia placenta MAD-698-R-SB12 | reverse complement strand
CAATCAACATGTTATTTGAACTCCGAAGGGAGGCCGGCATGCCGGAATTCAAGCCCCGGGTGGCTGGCCTTGCCACAGCCCGGTGTTAGCTTGGTTTCTTATGCTGTATAAGCATCTTTCTGTGGCCAATAGAGCAGATGCTTATGGCCAATAGAGCGGGTTCTTATGCTCATCTGAATACAGTAAATATTCTAAATCCTTATGGCCATTAGAACAAATTCTAATAGTCATTGAATTGGTTTCAATGGTGATTATAGTGACTTTGTAATATCATTGGGATACATTCTCATAATCATTAGAGCAGGTTCTTATGACTGATACAATACCTTCTAATGGTCATAAAAACACACATTCTTATGGGTATTAGAGTAAGATGTTGTGATGTTTAGAGTACTTTGTTGCCATATTATAATGGTTTTGTAGGGTCATTGGGCCACTTTTCTATAGTTATTGAAGCAGGTTGTTATGACCAATTTGTCACAATGTGCTCTGCCACAGTCCCCTGGTCTGCTTAGGACGATCCCCCGGTGGCAGGAGCCACAACACCATGTGACCACATGGTTGTATCAATTGCGGAGCGATCGGACCGGAGCAGAGCTCCGGCCACACTTCTTTTGTTGCATTGTTCCTGTGGCCAAGTGGCCCTTGTTCTACTTTTGGACTCTATTGTTCTTTTCTCTATTGTTCTGCCGTGGGAATGCTTTCCCCTGCTCATGTATATAAAGGGCTGCTGTAGCGACCTGTAATATCACTTCTGTGACCCACTTCGACTTCAGCCCCTCTTGTGGCATTCAGTCCTTCAGTGCTAGTGCTGTGCAACTGCTCCCTGCGTCGCCTTTTGATATAAGCAGACCAGGGGACTGTGGCAGAGCACATTGTGACATACCCCCCCTGATCTGCCAAGTCCCACAGGGAGACTAGGACACCTCAATACCCATCCCAGTGCGACAGAATGCGACCTTGGGTGCAGGCAACGGCTTGGTGAGACAGTCTGCAAGCATGTCCGCAGTGGGGATGTAGGAGGGCTTGATGCGCCCAGCCTCCACAGTGTCTCTGAGCCAGAAAGTGCGCAGGTCGAGGTGCTTCATGCGCCCATGATGCTCAGGATTCTTGGACACATTGATGCTCGACTGGTTGTCCATCTGCAAGGGTGAGGGTGCGTCCACTGTGTAGCCAAACTCGCCCATGAGATTGCGCATCCAGAGTATCTCCTTGCCTGCATCCACTGCAGCAACATACTCAGCCTCTGTAGTCGAAAGTGCGACTATGGACTGGAGTTTGCTGGACCAGCTGATCGCTCCTGAGCCAACCTTGACCAGGTAGCCACTGGTGGAACGTCCAGAGTCCGGACAGTCACCATGAGCAGAGTCTGTGAAGGTCACAAAGGGTGCACCCAGGTCGTCAGGCCTGTAGACGAGCTTGTGGTCCTTGGTGCCCTGCAGATAGCGAAAGAGGTGCTTGACTGCGGCCCAATGGGCAGGTCCAGGACAGGAGTTGAAGCGCGCAAGGCAGGAGACAGCATACTGGATGTCAGGGCGAGTGGTGATGGCCAGATACATGAGGGAGCCGACTGCATTGAGGTAGGGCTTGTCCTGCATGAAGGTGCGGTCCTCATCACTCTGACAGGCTTGCTGCTTGGAAAGGCGAAGGCCAGGCTCCATTGGAGTCAACACCGCTTTGCAGCTGGTGAGGCCATAGCGCTCCAGCATGTCCAGGATGTACTGCCGCTGTGACAGGAACATGGTGCGCTTTTTGCGGTCCCTGGTGATCTCAATGCCCAGCAGGAATGTGGTGGGGCCAAGGTTGCGCAGTTTGAAGTGCTGAGAGAGCTCCTCGACTGTCTTGTCAATGGCAGCGCGCGAGGTGGAGGCCAGAGTGAGGTCATCCACATGCACAGGGATGATAATGCGCACTTCATCTCGCAGGTAGATGTACACACTGCGGTCAGACTCGAGCCGCTTGAAGCCCATGGAGGAGAGCACCTGGTGCAGCTTCTTGTTCCACATGCGGCCAGCCTGCTTGAGGCCATAGATAGGACGGCCTAGACGCAGGACTGTGCCAGGGGGACCTTGGGCAAAGCCTTCAGGTTGCTGCATGTAGATTTCCTCGTCCAAGTCGCCCTGTAGGAAGGCAGAGGAGATGTCGACAGAGTGCAGCTCCAGATCCTCAATGGCAGTGAGGGCAAGGACAAGGCGCAGGGCAGCAGGGCGAGAGGTGGGCGCAAAAACCTCGGTGTAGTCGAAGCCAGGCCGCTGTGAGTAGCCCTTGGCCACAAGTCGAGCCTTGTACCGCTCAATTGAGCCATCAGCATTGTGCTTCACTTTGAACACCCAGCCGCATCCAATGGCCTTCTTTCCAGCAGGCAGAGGGACTGCATCCCAGGTGTGGTTTGCAATCAGGGAGAGTATCTCGTCGTTGCAGGCTGTCTGCCACAGTTTGGCATCAGGGGAGCGCATGGCTTCGCGGAAATTGTGAGGGTCAGCACCAGCTGCAAGCCCAGCAAACTGCACTTCGACAAAATCCGCTTCCTCAGCAAACAGGTCAAGGGGATCAGGAGAGTCTTCGCGCTTTGGGGCAGGAGCAGGGACTGGTGCATGCCGTCTTCCCCTGCGAATGGCAATGGGCAGATTGAGGTCGTCCGCTTCAGGAGAGGGTTGGTGCGCAGCTTGTGGCGCAGGAGGTGGCTGAACAGCTTGTGGCACAGGAGGTGCAACTGGTGCAGGAGGCGCAGGAGCTTGGACAGGCACTGGAGCAACTGGAGGAGGTGCTGCTGCAGGAATTGGCGCAATAGGGGCCTGAGGAATGGCAGCAGGCACAAAGTCGTCGTCCCCCCCTTGATCCAGTGCAGGTACAAAGAGAGGGACAGGCTCAGAGGTCGGAGGGTCGACAATGGGAGTGGAAAGCGAGGCAGGAGTGCGCCTCAGACCAGGGAAGAACCGCTCATCAAACTCAGCGCGTTCTGAGATCACCACCTTCCTGGTGTCAGGGCAGTAGAACTTCCAGCCCTTGTAGCCGTCAGGGTAGCCTATGAACACGCATTTCTGCATGTGAGGCGACAGACCCTTGCGCTGGTCCTTCTGGATGTGCACATAAGCAGTGCAGCCCCAGACGCGCAAATGCGCCACACTGGGCTTGCCCTTGTGCCAGAGCTCATAGGGGGTGGTGCCAGGGTGCACTGCAGTAGGGAGCCGATTCCAGACATGGACCATAGCAGCCACAGCCTCGCCCCAGAAGGACGGAGGCAAGGAGGACTCTGCAAGCATGGCAGTGGCAGTGTCAGACATGACACCATTGGCTCGCTCGGCAACCCCATTCTGCTGTGGCCTGTTGCGCACAGTGTGGCGACGCACAATGCCGCAGGAGTCTGTGAATGCGATGAACTCATTGGACATGTACTCCCCTCCCTTGTCATCCTGGAGTGCCTTGATCTTCACACCCAGCTGGTTCTCAGCATAGGCCTTGAAGCGCTTGAACGCACTGAAGGCTTCGCTTTTGGCCTTGAGCAGGACGACGACTCTGAATCTGGAGTAGTCGTCAATGAAGGTGATCCAGTAGCGATAACCAGAGTGAGTGCGGACAGGCAGAGGGCCATGGACGTCGCTGTGGATGAGTTCCAGAGGTATGGTGGACACATGAGACGAAGGAGGAAAGGGGTTTGCTCGCATTTTGCCTGCTAGGCATGGCTCACAGACAGGGTCAGGCTGCTGCTTCGAGCTGAGGGTAAGGCCAGTGACCAGCTCGTCTCTGACAAGCTTCTGGACGTCTGCATAGTTATTGTGAGCAAGACGACGATGCCAGAGGTTGAGGTCGAGTGGCAGAGTGGCTGCAATGCGTGCTGAAGCCTCAACAAGGGGCTCAACTTCGCCATCTAGGTAGGCAGCATTGTTGGGGTCAATAGGTGCGACAAAGCGCAGTGTGCCAGACTGATAGAAGGCCATGGCATCGGACGAAATGGTGATGGAAAACCCTTTATTGCGCGCAAGATGAAGACAGGACAGGAGATTGCTTCGCAGATCAGGCACATGCAGCACCCTTGAGAACTCCACAGACCGCACAAATGCTCCCTTCACCCTAGGCCTGAAGACGACCGACCCAACACCAGCAGAGTAGACAACCTTGTTGTCAGCCAACTTCACAGGCAAGCGCAGTGGCTTGTAATTGCGAAGCCAGTGGCGGTGAGGCGTCATATGAGAAGTGGCGCCTGTGTCTGCATTCCAGGTGAAGTCAGCATCAAGCTGGAGCGGTGTAGAGGGCGAAGAGGGCTCAAGGGAGTGTGAGGAGAGGGCACTTGCATTTGCAGCGGATTCTTGGGTAGGTTCTGCAGGCTTCTCCTGCGCAGTGGCAGCCTTGCCTTTGCCTCTGGTGGTGCGGCGCTCCTTGGCCTGCTTCTGGGCCTTCTGGAACGAGTAGCACTGTGGCTGGGAGTGGCCAGATGCGCCACAGAAGTCGCAGGGGCCAGAGGACGATGAGGCGACTGCTAGGGCAGACTGGGAAGCAATGGTGGAGTCATGGCGGCGCTGGGCATCCTCAGTGACAAAGGCCTGAATGACTGTGGCCTTCTTGAGGTCGCCATTGAGCAGCTGAGTGCGCAGGAGGGCAAAGTCCTCGCGAGGGAGGGCCAGGATCATAGCCATGACAGTAAGTTCACTGTCAAGCTCGTCCAGAGTGTACTTGTCAGGGCGCAGATTCTTGCATTGCTGCATGGCGTCTTCAACGCGGTTGATAACCGCTTGAAGCGACTCAGAATCGCTCTTCCTGATAGACAACAGGGCCTCCCAGGCATTCCAACGTCCAGCAGCATGAGGACGCTGGTGGACACCCTTGAGGGCCACCCACATTGCAACAGGGTCGCTGTCAATGTTGGAGAAATGCACCTTTTGGTCCGCCTCAACCATGAGATACAACCACCCAGCAGCCTTTGCCTCCTCCACCTCCCACTTCTCCAGTAGTGTGGCCTCCGCTTCAGTGGGGGCTTTGGGGTCCTTGGCCTGTGGCTTGAGGTGGGCACCAGAGACAAGGCGCCATAGGCCTGCAGAGCGCAGACAGGCAGCCATGTCCCCAGCCCAGGACTTGTAGTTCGAGGCATTGAGCTTGGGGAAGGAGAGAGAGGACGAGTGGTTCGACATTGTAGCCATAGACAGAGTGGCAGAGGATGAAAGATATGAGAGTATTGGGACAAGGAGTGGTCCGAAGATTGAAGAGATTGACTCTGTGGCGCGCTAGTAGTGTGTGTAGTTGACTGCTAGAGCGCGGGGCTCATAACCTATCAAAAGGCGACGCAGGGAGCAGTTGCACAGCACTAGCACTGAAGGACTGAATGCCACAAGAGGGGCTGAAGTCGAAGTGGGTCACAGAAGTGATATTACAGGTCGCTACAGCAGCCCTTTATATACATGAGCAGGGGAAAGCATTCCCATGGCAGAACAATAGGTAAAAGAACAATAGAATCCAAAAGGAGAACAAGGGCCACTTGGCCACAGGGACAATGGAACAAAAGAAGTGTGGCCGGAGCTCTGGTCCGGTCCGAATGCTCCGCAACTGATACAACCATGTGGTCACATGGTGTTGTGGCTCCCGCCACCGGGGGATCGTCCTAGGCCGACCAGGGGACTGTGGCAGAGCACATTGTGACAGCTTAGGACGATCCCCCGGTGGCAGGAGCCACAACACCATGTGACCACATGGTTGTATCAATTGCGGAGCGATCGGACCGGAGCAGAGCTCCGGCCACACTTCTTTTGTTGCATTGTTCCTGTGGCCAAGTGGCCCTTGTTCTACTTTTGGACTCTATTGTTCTTTTCTCTATTGTTCTGCCGTGGGAATGCTTTCCCCTGCTCATGTATATAAAGGGCTGCTGTAGCGACCTGTAATATCACTTTTGTGACCCACTTCGACTTCAGCCCCTCTTGTGGCATTCAGTCCTTCAGTGCTAGTCCTGTGCAACTGCTCCCTGCGTCGCCTTTTGATAGAATATGGATGTCTCGTCGCTCTGTATAACAGCTATATTATATGGGTGTCATTTGTCTTCTTGTCGGTGCATTATGCTTGGTTTGCCTGAATACTATACCCTATGTAGTACAGACACATGGCTTGCAATATTTGTGAGATTGGGTATAATTTCAGCTTATTCTGGCTTCACATTGTTCCTTACCCACTAAGATCAAAGACCTGTGCAGGTAGATTCGAAACAAATTAAGATAAGTATATCCTGTCCAAGCTGCAAGACCTGATACTCACACACTTCCAAGTATGGTGGTCTTTGTCAATTTCTAATTCCACCCTTCTGCTTTCCCTTCTTCTCCTGCTCACTCAGTTGCTTCTCCTTCTCGGCCTTCTCACAGGTGTCCGGATTTGCGATGTGCAGGCGCCATGAGTTCATCCTGGGGAAGCCTGTTCTGTAGTGAGTGCAAATTGATGCACACCTGCCGGTGTACAGCAGAAATGATTTGGTCTCCCTGTGGTGCTGCCTGAGGTTTTTGTTGTGTCTAAATGTAGCCCCACAGGCCATATGTGGGGAAAGAAATTGGGGCTTCTTCGCAATGGCATCCTTGACCTACATCACCTTTGGCTTTTTCGCAATGGCTGTCTTAACCTGCTTCACCCTTGGCTTCTGGCCCTTGGCAGTGTCCTTTGCATCATCACCAGTGGGAACCTTCCACTTAAAGCTGTGGGCAGGCCACATGTGTTGGCAAGTCACATGACCATGGGTGGATGTTGAACTATCAGGAGTGTCAGTAGGCAAAGGTCCCCACTCAACTAACCTACTTGTTGACAACTGTGCCAACTTGCAGATAGGCACAGGCCGACCACTAGTGCTAGTCCCTCTGGAGCTCTGCGTGTCAACTACCACCCTCCCTTTCCTCATGTCTGCACCACATTTCTTACACTCCATGATGGCATTTGCAAACTTGCAATTGTGAGCTGGTTGGGCCTGCCGGTTGTAGTTAAAGCATTCAGACCACCAGACACACAGATCAAGGTGTTACAATGTGCTCTGCCACAGTCCCCTGGTCGGCCTAGGGTGATCCCCCGGTGGCGGGAGCCACCACACCATGTGACCACATGGTTGTATCAATTGCAGAGCATCCGGACCAGAGCAGAGCTCCGGCCACACTTCTTTTGTTCCATTGTTCCTGTGGCCAAGTGGCCTTTGTTCTCCTTTTGTACTCTATTGTTCTTTCTTCTATTGTTCTACCGTGGGAATGCTTTCCCTTGCTCATGTATATAAAGAGCTCTGTAGCGACCCTTTAATACACACTTCTGTGACCCACTTCGACTTCAGCCCCTATTGTGGCATTCAGTACTTCAGTGCTAGTCCTGTGCAACTGCTCCCTGTGTCACCTATTGATACAAGGATGGTAAGAAGGGGATTTCTAGACTGCTACTTCTATGGACAACAGAGTCCCTAGTGTTTGACCTCCGTCTGTGCTGGGTGACTGGAGCCTGACATTAGATCAAGATTGTCTAGTGATCAGTGTTATGTAAATCTACAACAGTACCTCCAGCAAATTACTTTTACATGTAGTGGTGATATAAGACAGGAATATGCACAACCATTGTTTGTGCATCATCGGAGTTGAAAATGACAGCCCACGCTTCCACAGCAGAATTCATTGAGTATAAGAGAAAATTATGGTGAGAGTAGTTACAACCGTAATCATAAGTTCAGGAAAAGGGATTCATTTTGAATTTTGTGTTTACTGGAAATCAAGATCAGTCACCTTGATACTGGCACCAAACCGTTGCACCTGGTGCAGCAATTGGTGTGCGCCATATGGCACAGGAATCGGGAATGACGATTGCTGGCGCAACTTGGAGAGGTTGGCCTGGCCCAGACTTGAAGTAGAAATTTTGTTGTCTCCCCATGCCCGAGCCATCAACAAAAAAGCACACAGGTGGACATAATCTCAATACTCTGGTTGACAAGAACTATACCAGGGAAGAAGAGCAAAATCCCGTCATGAAATGATGGCAAATGCAGTGCCATCACTGCCAGTCTGTCATTGAACATCAGAATCTTCATTGTATCCAACATCTCTCGCAGCCAGCACTATACAAAATGCCCTGAATGTGGTGCAGAAGAGTGCTCTGACAATGTTAATGAAGAAGGGTGGGATTGTAGAGTCAGATGTCTTTGCAGGTGCAACAAAAACCCAGCCAATTGTTCTTGATCAAGCAGAAGGTTTGAGCAAGAAGCAAAAGATCACTCTTGGCAAAAGTGTACTGATGAAGCAGAATGGAACTCTCAAGATGTTTGCAAACTGGGTTATGTCAATGGAGACTGATCAATTCCACATTTATTTGCTTCGGTAATGTTATGGGATTCCACTTCTTACTATAGAAATATCCTAATACAAATCAACAGTTTCCTAGTACATGCAAACATTCCTTTCTCATCATCCGAAAATCCCTATTTCCTCTGATTTATCAATCATCTTCACCCATCCTACTCCCCTGCAACACAGTATATTTTGATGGTGAGAATCCTTCCCGCAGAGGAAGCTCATGTTGGGAGCATGGACCAGCACTGTTTGGAGGAAAAGCATGACCTCATATACCTCATGGACGGCTGGGAGGATGCGCTCAAGCAGAGTGTGTATGGGTACCTGATTGCACAGCTTGGTGAACACCCCATTGTGCTCTGTTTTGAAGATATGTCGGGAGAGCATGCAACTGCGGTGAGGCTCCTTGAGGTTGCAGACAATGCTCTCAAAAAAAAAGGATGTCAAACTGGAGTCAGTATTTGCTGTTTGTACTGACAATCCGATGACCATGGAAGCATTTTATTGGATGTGGACAGCTCCCAATAAACACTGCTGGATAATTATAAGTAGCAGCCTCAATATTGTTCATATGTGAGCTGACTATGTTTTATCTTATAGCCCCTTGCATGTTTTATGCATGGCATCAACACAATCATGGGCAAAATTATGGTGCATCCACTGATCAAAGCTGTTATCACAAAGAACACCTGCATTGTCACGTTCTTCAATGCATCTGTCACGAGTTGGTACGGCGTCTAGCCGTTTTTTAATTTTTTCCTTTTTGCGGGCTTGAACCCGCGACCTCTGTACTACATGCCTGATATGGATGCATCGCTATCTACTGTACAATTAGATTAGATGGGGCGGCAGTGCGCGGCACAGCTCAGGCTCCGCTGACACAGCCTCTCTGACTCACCGGCCCCCGGGGCCGCATCAGCATGCTGCGCACGGACCAGCTGTGCACGGACCAGTGCACACAGCCTCCCCTAAACTTCCCCTGTATATAAGCCGGCCTCTGCTGCCCTAGGGACCTCAGTTTCGACCTCTTGTCTCTAGGTCAGTAAGCATCCTTTGTATTCCTTTTCTTACCTCACTAATATATTATCTTGTCCCTAGCCTTAGGTTTGACCATCGCTCACCATCGCTTCGGTGAGAATCAGTCGGACACCCCCAGCTTTTAGGTTTTCCACAAGTCGCTTGACCTCAAGTCGCGACATTAGGTCGAAACTCCCCATAGCTGCCGGCATTCCATCGGGACTCCCACAAACTCACATTCACTTCCTATAGGTTGGGTGGTGTGCACCCTTACTGTACCCTACGATACATAGATAACATACGATACATCGCCACCACTTAGGGAACGAACTCTTCAGTATCTGCACTTCAGTGGGCGGTACTTGTCCTCACGGACGCGTGGATTAGGTTCCTGCTGCATACTAGCCAAAAGCAGTACTGGGCCCCACGTGAACTGCAAACCCTAGTGTTACCTCGGGCGCCGTAGGTGTAAGCTAGTCTAACACGGCCTTTCGTAGCACGTGCACCTCCCCTTCCTCTCCCCATCACCGTGGCTGATGAATTCTTCGACTGCTCTCGACTTGAGCACGCCTTCGACACCCAGGAGCAAATCGACGTCTCCCGCGACGACCCTGAAAGCGACGGGAATCAAGCTCCCTTTTTCATCTGTGATCGACAACCGTGCCCTAATCGCACTCCACGATCCATCACTACTGACGAAGGGCGCTATGTGCCCATCCGACGAGTCCAGCACCCCTGCGGCCCGGCACTTCGATACGCTGGCACCTCGAGATCCACATCTCGCCACGTCACTCCCGTCCCTTCCCGACCTGCCTCCCCAGGCACCCGCATCCCCCAACCTGTCACCAGTACAGGTCAAGCACGAGGAGATCCCAGTCTCCCTCGAGGAGTTGAGGCAGTCGCACAGTCTACAGCGACCCCTCAAACCATCCCCCAGTCCTCCTTGGGGTCACGGTTGGAAAGGAACCCGAAGCCTGAGCCCAGCAACAGTCCAGCGGTTACTTGGGCCAGCTCGTCGTCAGCAATCTCATCCTCGACTCCAGTCCCTGTCGTACGTCACCCCGCCACCGGACTTCCTCCGTCGCCTCCACCGCCATCGCCGCCGCGAGGCCGCTCGAGTACTCGCTCCTCTCGAAGTTCGCCCGGCGGACAGTCACAACAGCCGTCTTCGCCCGTGGGCAGTCCTCCGTCCCCCTCGTCGTCGGTAATGTCCTCACCAGTGTCCCCCCCTGATAAGGATACCCTGAAACTCCTCCTCCCGCTCCGATACGATGGCAAAACCGTCATCGAGTGCGACAGGTTCCTGTCGCAGCTGCGCATCTATTGGTTGGTCAACACGTCGTTAACAACCATCGAGCTCAAGGTGCAGGTTGCACTAAGCCTGCTCGACGGTGATGCCCGCACTTGGGCCACGCCCTACTTCGCCCAGCTCGTATCAGTGCAACTCAGTGTGCAGGGAGTAACGACCCCCTTCGCCAATGAGGCGGCCTTTGCCACGGCCTTCAAAGCCTGCTTCGGCAACCTCGATGATGAGGCAGCGGCCTAGGTAGAACTGGCCAAACTCTGCGCGGACAAGTCGGTCCACGAAAAACGCACTGCTGCGGAGTTCTCCGCGCTGTTCAAGGGTCCGGTGGACCGTTCCGGGTATGGGGACTTGGAACTGCGCGACAAGTACCTGAGCGGCATCCCCTCCCGCGTCTACCGCAAGATCGAGCTCGAGACGTTCGCCACGTGGGAAGACACTGACAAGCGCGCCACGGAGGTCGAACAGATCCTTGATATCAGCCGGGCCCGTCGACCTGAGTTGAACAATTTCTTCTCGGCTCGAGGTCGAGGACGCGGCGGGGCACGTGGTGGTGTGCCCCAGTCACATGGAGCTTCAGCCAGCATCAATGCGGCCGTCGTAAAAGGCAACTTCCCTGGCAATTGTTACGGCTGTGGGAAGCAAGGGTACCGACGCTTCGAGTGCCCCAATTGTAAGGACAAGCCTTACATAAAACGCGCTGACGCACGGGCTACGGTTGCCTCGGGTTCCACCCAGGCGGCGACAAGCGCCCCCGTCGCTTCATCCTCGGCAAGTACAAGCGCCGCTTCAGCAAGATCGGATAGTTCCGAGCTGGCGGACTTAATGGCACAGATGAAGTCGATGCGCGAGGAGCTGGAGCACTATCGAGCGCTCAAAGAGGAGTCTTTTTGATCCGGTCCGTGCTTCGTGCCGCACGCGTCGGACCTCGTAATAACAATTTGTACAATGTATTGGCGATCGCGAATGTTTACGAGTTGGACCATGGGTCCCAGCACTTCCACATCCCGGTGCGCCTCAAGGGAGAAAGACGGCACAGAGATATAATTGCAATGGTGGACAGTGGAGCCACCACGAAATTCATCAACAAGCGCTTCATCACGGAGAATCGAGTACGAACGCGGAAATTGAAAGAACCTATTCCGCTTTACAACATCGATGGAACACTCAATAAAGACGGAAGCATCTCGGAAGTAGCCGTGCTACAGATGCAGATAGGAGAACACGTCGAGAAAACAGTGTTTACGGTCACGGACATCGGTCCAGAGGATGTGATCGTTGGGTTAGATTGGCTACGAGAGCACAACCCAGAGATTGATTGGGAGTCGGGCTCCCTAAAATTGTCACGATGTCCTGAAACGTGCAGCGCCAGAAGGGCTGGCCGAATGGAGCAAGCAGCGACTGCGCGTGATACGGGGGTCAGGCCCACGGCGCGCAGGCATTCGCTGAAGTCCAAACGGTCGGTCATAGGTGCCTGCCGGAGTAAGGTACTGCCGGACTTCGAACCCAAAGAAGATCCGGTGGAAGTAGAGTGGGACGAAGCTGACTTGATCGAGGCCTGGGAATAAGGTATTACGCTTCCTGGTGCCCCTCAGCTGTTCATCGCAGCTGGGCATACGTACTCCCAGTTGTTCGCTAAGGAGGAGATCAAGAAGAAAGTCGTTAAGACCGCCGAGGAGTCGGTACCTAAACAGTACCACGAGTTCCTGAATGTCTTCTCCAAAGAAGCATCAGAACGGCTACCCGAAAGGAAGCCGTATGATCATGCGATCGAACTCGTGCCCGGCTACTCGACGTTCCATTCGAAGGTGTACCCCCTGTCGAACAATGAGCAGGAGGAGCTTGACAAGTTCCTAAAGGAGCAGCTGGCGAAGGGTTACATACGGGAATCGAAGTCGCCCATCTCGTCCCCCTTCTTCTTCATCAAAAAGAAGGAAGGGACGCTTCAACCTGTACAGGACTACCGTCGGTTGAACGCGATCACGGTGAAAAATCGTTACCCTTTGCCGCTGATCGCCGAGATGATAGATAAGCTCCGCAGTGCCACGCTCTTTACAAAGTTCGATGTCCGGTGGGGATACAACAACGTCCGGATCAAAGCCGGTGATGAATGGAAAGCGGCCTTTGTGACCAACCGAGGGTTGTACGAGCCCTTGGTGATGTTCTTCGGTCTCACCAACTCCCCCGCAACTTTCCAGGCGATGATGAACAAGATCTTCCACGATCTCATCATCGGCGGCAAGATCCTCGTGTACCTGGACGACATACTCGTCTTCTCTACCAACAAGGAGGAGCATGAGAAGGTCACACGCGAGGTTCTGTGCCGCCTTCAGGATAACGATCTATTCCTGAAGCCTGAGAAGTGCAAATGGGATGTTCCCAAGGTCGACTACATCGGCTATGTGTTCGGTGGCAATGAGGTAGCGATGGATCCCGCGAAGTTGAAAGGAATCAATGAGTGGCCGGTACCCCGGAACAAAAAAGACGTTCAGAAGTTCCGGGGGTTTTCCAACTTTTACCGCCGCTTCATTAAGGACTTCGCTAAGATCTCGCGACCACTCGACCGACTCACAGGGAATGACCCATGGCATTGGGGTGAAGAGGAGCAGCACGCCTTTGATGAACTCAAACGGCTTTTTGTGACAACGCCAGTCTTGGCGCTGTATGACCCAAATCGAGAGACGCACATTGAGGTTGATGCCTTGGGCTACGCCACTGGCGGCGTATTGATGCAGAAGCAGGACGACGGCAAATGGCATCCTATCGCCTTCAGATCCCACGCTATGGACCCTGCCCAGCGTAACTACGAGATCTACGATAAGGAGATGCTTGCGATCATTGAAGCACTAGAAGATTGGCGCCACTATCTCGAGGGATTGCCCAATCAGTTCGAGATCGTCACTGATCACAAAAACCTCGAATACTGGTGCACGTCCCAGCACCTCACACGTCGTCAAGCGCGATGGTCACTGTTCCTGGCTCACTTCGACTTCCGCATCACGCATAAGGCTGGAACGTTGAATGGAAAGGCTGACGCCCTGTCACGCCGATCAGATCATCAGATCGGCAATGAGGACGATAACACCGATTAGGTGGTTCTCAAACCAGAGAAATTCCGCATCGCCTCCACTAGATGCGGTCATGCCTCGGTGACGGCTGATCAGTCGCTTCTGAAGCGCATCAGGGAGTGTTCGGATAAGGATCGGGTTGTGGCCGAGGCACTTGAAAAAGTGCAGAACCTCGGACCACCTAGGCTGCAGAAAGGCTTTGAGGAGTGGAATGCCAAGCAAGGGCTTCTGCTGTTCCGCGAGATGGTCTATGTCCCAAAGAACGCGGAGCTCCGGCGGGACATTGTCAAAATCCACCACGACTCGCCGATTGCCGGACACGGCAGTCGTGCCAAAACCCTCGAGCTCGTATCGCAGAACTACTAGTGGCCAGGAATGTCCAAATTCGTCAATGAGTACGTAAGCACCTGTGACGTGTGCAACCGTACCAAGACATTCCCAGCCAAGCCCCAGGGTCCGCTGAAGCCGAACGAGATCCCCGAGCGCCCGTGGCAGATCATCACCACGGATATGATCGTTGGCTTGCCGAAGTCTGATGGATTCGACTCGATCCTGGTTACCACCGACCGCTTCACCAAGCAGGTCCACTTCTCGGCCTGTCATGAGACCCTGACGGCAGAAGGTGCGGCAGATCTGTACATCCGCGACGTATTCAAGCATCATGGGGCCCCGGCCAAGGTCATATCAGACCGAGGTCCCCAGTTCGCTTCAAAGTATCTCCATGCGGTGTACAAGGGCCTAGGGATCGAGCCGGCGCTGTCCACAGCGTTCCACCCTCAGACGGATGGCCAGACCGAGCGCTGGAATCAGGAAATTGAGCAGTACCTGCGTGCTTTCACAAGCCACAGGCAGGATGATTGGGCGAAGCAGTTGCCGCTTGCGGAGTTTGCACTAAACAACCGAGTTCACTCCGCGACCGGGCACTCCCCTTTCTTCCTGCATCAGGGGTATCATCCTGAGATCCAAGTGCGGATCAACCCGATGTCTGCAATGCCTGCAGCCACTGATCGGCTCAAGATCTTGAGGGAGATTCGCGATGATACGCGCTCTGCGCTTGAGCTGTCAGCCGAGCGCATGAAGGTGTACTACGACAAGCACGTGCAGGAGGCACCGGTCTTTGCGCCGGGGGACAAGGTCTGGCTTGATGCCCAGAACCTTAAGCTGAAACAGCCGAGCAAGAAGCTCAGTCCCAAGCGCCTTGGACCTTATGCCGTGCGGCGAAAGCTTGGAGACTTGGATTATGAATTAGTCCTACCAAAGTCGGTGCCTGTGCACCCAGTATTCCATGTCTCCTTGCTCAGCAAGTACACGCATAGCGACATCCCGGGCCGGGAGCCGGAGGAGCCGCCTGCCATTGAGGTTGAGGGCGACGAAGAGTACGAGGTTGAGCGGATCAAAGATTCGAGAATCTTCCGGCGTCAGCTGTAGTACCTCGTCAAGTGGAAGGGTTATGATGACTCGCATACGTCATGGGAGCCGGCGCGCAACGTTGCCAATGCGCCGGCCCTCATAGCCGACTTCCACCGGAGGAACCCAAACACCCCTCATCGCCTCAATGCTACTACCTTTGGTGGTCTCAACTTTCAGCCAATGCCTTCGCCGCTGACTGAAGCACGATGCCGCTCCAGATGGGAGATGGGCAAGGGCACCTCGCATGAGGTCATGCACCGTTGAGGGGGGGGTAATGTCATGAGTTGGTATGGCATCTAGCCGTTTTTTAATTTTTTCCTTTTCGCGGGCTTGAACCCGCGACCTCTGTACTACATGCCTGATATGGACGCATCACTATCTACTGTACAATTAGATTAGATGGGCAGCAGTGCACGGCACAGCTTGGGCTCCGCTGACACAGCCTCTCTGACTCACCGGCCCCTGGGGCCGCGTCAGCATGCTGCGCACGGACCAGCTGTGCACGGACCAGTGCGCACAGCCTCCCCTAAACTTCCCCTGTATATAAGCCGGCCTCTGCTGCCCTAGGGACCTCAGTTTCGACCTCTTGTCCCTAGGTCAGTAAGCATCCTTTGTATTCCTTTTCTTACCTCACTAATATATTATCTTGTCCCTAGCCTTAGGTTTGACCATCGCTCACCATCGCTTCGGTGAGAATCAGTCGGACGCCCCCAGCTTTTAGGTTTTCCACAAGTCGCTTGACCTCAAGTCGCGACAGCATCACACTACTGGGGTGGGCAACTCAAGGATGTAGCATGACTGTTGAAGATCACCTGCAGCTTGAAGACACATACAGCCTCTCACTTCTACTCTCTCATACTTCAATCTCTCAGTGTTCGCGACCACAGGACTGCACTCATACAAATCTGCTCCCAAAGAGAAGCTGTTCACACTGTCAGCAGGTTGTCACCAGTCATGAAGGATATCATCCCAATCGTTGTCTCTGCCGAGCACTGGATCCTAACTGACCAACTCATTTGCATCACCAAACCCTTGGTTGACGTGATTGGTGATATTGAATCACAGGATGCAACTCTTGCTGATTGCATGCTGTAGCTCATTTGAGCTTATTGTGAGATCAGTTGTATTCCTCTTTTGCCCAGGAAGAGTCCTGAGTTTGCTGCACACACTCAACTCACCCTCAATCGTGAATTTCATGCTATAAATACTGATATTTATTGGCTTGGCCTCTTCCTTCATCCACTCTGCCAGAAACTTGCCATTTTTTCTGCTGCCCACTTATGCAAATTGGTTGACACCATCAGAATCTTGCTTGACATTATGTTGTGATGGAAGTGGTCCAAGCATCAGGCATTGAAGCTCATGACTGACCTGAAAGCCTACTTCAGTGGTCAGCCTCCTTTTGCTGGCAGAAAAGCCGACACACATGAATGGTGGTCATTACTCATTATTGATGCCTTCGATCACCCTCTCAAGACACTCACGAGCCATATACATAAGATTGTACCCCATGCTGCAGAGGTGGAGCACCTCTTCTCAAGCCTCGACACTTGTCCCTAGCCTTAGGTTTGAGCCTCGCTCACCATTGCTTTAGTAAGACCCAGCCAAATGGCCCCAGCTTGTCTGTTTGTTCCTACTCTATTGCTTGACCCTAAGTCATAACATCACCTTTCCTTCTCCAGGTGTAGGGTCAAGCAGATCACCCATTTCTTCACCACAATTACAATCAGCACTAAACTTCAACCCATTTATCTCATTTGATCCAAATATGATGAATGTCAACAATGAGCCGATGGCCACCCAAGGTGCAATGAACTTGAACTTTATTTTCAGCCAGCCACATTGTCAACATAAGATGATTGCAGCCAACCCAATGTTCATGTCGTTCACTGAGCCTTCATCTGGGTCAAACACATCTTTGAACTTCAACTACCTCAACAACTTTGACATGACACCATTCAAGAGCTGGTCTCTGCCCTTAGAGGCCAGAGTGGATAAATTATTCAAAGGCAGCTTCATAGGGATGCAAAACAGTGTCAACTTCTGTAAGCCACATTTCATATGCTAGCCTCCACACACTATCATAAAAAGCACTGTCATTGTCTTCCAGTTTAGGGATCGGCAATGCCTTGTGGGCAAGTGCCTATTGCACCCTACTTACAAATAGTGGTTGCCAATGAGACTGGTGGTGCAATGATCATGTGCAAAGATAGCTCATTTCCACTGACAGAGAAAAGTGCCAAGAATGTAGAGGTGCTCACTGTGTGGCAGAGCATCACAAGCAACCTGCAGCTAATGCCCAACCCCCCTTGGATATGTAGTCATGCAGTGGGCTCATGCAAGCATCTCGAGCAGGACCTCGACATACAGCCCAATCTTCCAACACCTCCTGGATATCTGGAGCCCACCACCAACTAACATAACTTCTTTTGATGGCATACATAAGGCCAGAGTCTTTCGGATGCAGCAATAGTGAAGTCCATGGCCTGCTGTCACTGCACATAGAGACTTCTGCTGCCTTGGCCCATATAAGTGTCTTGTATCGCATGGACAAAATTGTCCCTGAGTCAGGCAGCATCACTACCTTGCCCACTGGTCAATCAGCATAGCCAGGCTACCAATGTACCCGTGTCACCAGTCAATAACTGCAACATATTGTCCAGTGGCCCCCCGACCAAGAGATGGATTACTATAATGTTGGCATAATATAATTGGGATCATTCTCATGATCATTGGAGCTGTTTAGTATGATCAATACAATACATTTTAATGGTCATAAAAACACTTTCTTATGGATATTAGAGTAGGATGTTATGATGTCTAGTACTTTGTTACTATGTTATCATGACTTTGTAGGGTCATTGAAACCCTTTATTATACACATTCAAGTGGATTATTATAACAAATGCAATAGGTTCTTATAATGATCATAATACATTCTTATAGTCATTAGAGTGAGTTCATATAACCAATATAATTGCTTCTAATGGACCATACAAACACATGTGTGGGGTCATTAAAGTGGATTGTTATGATGGTTACATCACTTCCTTATTGTGATTGGAGTGAGTTGTTATAGTGCCTTTTAATAATCATTAGAGTGGGTTCTTATGATTGTTAGTGTTGTTTCTTATGGTTGTTAGAGTAGGTCTTATAGTCAATAGAGCAGATTCTAATGGTCATTAAATTGGTTTCAATGGTGATTACAGTGACTATGTAACATTATCAGAACACTTTCTTATGATCATTAGAGTGGACTCTTATGACTTATATAATATCTTCCTATGGCTAATACAAACCCTTATTATGATCATTAGAGTACTTTGTTATCTTCATTATAATGGCTTTGTAGGGTCATAAACAGCTTTTGAGGTTCATTAGAGTGGACAATTATGATCATTACAGTGCATTGTTATAGCTATTATAGTATGTTCATATAATCATTAAAGGAAATGGCTTTATATGGTAAAGACCAAAGTTGTAAAGTATCATTTTTTGAGTATGGAAAAAATTGTTCCAGCACTTTTACATACTTAATTAAGCCTCAAAATGCAAAATACTGATCTGAACACAGTGTGTAAAGCAAATTTGATGACAAAAAAATGAATGTTTGAATCTTCAATGAATCCAATTTTACCCTTCATACAAAACATAGTTTGGAGGTAATACAATATACCAGCATTGAAATTATAAACCATTTTCAAAGCTAAAACCAATGAAGTACAGTGACCTCCATAAAATGAAATTGTCTTGTATGGTGGAAACAACACTTATACACCATCCTGCCAATGGGTGAAAACCTGTTGTTCCTGTGCTGACACTTTCTTACTTGAGCCATAAAGTGCAAAACAAAATATAACATGTATAGTGATTGTATGACTTCAATTGTATATGTTATACTCTTGCAAGACAGTATTTCAATAATTGGTATACAATAAAATTATATCATAAGCTTGAAAATCAACAAGTTTATCAAAATTTGCTCTATGTAAAAGCCTTATATTGTGCTACTGGATATGATTACTTTATATATACCATTTAAGTAAACTTCAAACACCCAATTCCTCAGAAATCGATCTGCTAGTATTGTCACAATGTGCTTTGCCACAGTCCCCTGGTCGGCCTAGGACGATCCCCCGGTGGCGGAAGCCACCACACCATGTGACCACATGGTTGTATCAATTGCGGAGCAATCAGACAAGAGCAGAGCTCCAGCCACACTTCTTTTGTTGCATTGTTCCTGTGGCCAAGTGGCCCTTGTTCTCCTTTTGGACTCTATTGTTCTCTTCCTTATTGTTCTGCCATGGGAATGCTTTCCCTTGCTCATGTATATAAAGAGCTCTGTAGCGATCCTTTAATACATACTTCTGTGACCCACTTCGACTTCAGCCCCACTTGTGGCATTCAGTCCTTCAGTGCTAGTCTTGTGCAACTGCTCCCTGCGTCGCCTATTGATAAGTATTGGCCCACTCCCCCCAAGTATAAATCAATATCTTCCCTGCAAATCTGACTGTTGTCAGGCTGCTAATTTTGGAATTTCAACTTGAATGGTGCCCTTCACAATAATGACTGGATCTATAATTGTGTTCACATGCTTTAGGCTATTTGTGGTAACCCACATGGCCTACACTTGCATGCTAAATCAGAGGTGTATACTTTGATACTTGCACCCTAAGTAAACAACAAGCATCATCAGATAATGTGGTGGTGTTGTGTCTTGGCTATGCATGTGCCTAGCAGGTTAGGCAAGATGGTTGCATCATCCAAGAAGACTATTACAGCATGTGAGATGATAAGCAAGAGAAAGTGGTATGCAAGTCATTGTCTTGCAATGCTTGGCATGTTTTGTGTTTCACATTGCACTCACATTCACACAACCAGCCATTTATGATTCATTAGTTATCTGATTTGTGTACTAATCCTATCAACAAAGGGAATCATGAGACATCACATTACAAGAAATGAACATGGAGGGAATGATCCTGCATGTCCTTATGTTTTGCTAATTGTTCCTGCACCCATGGCTAATGTGTCCCCTACACAACCACATCAGTGTTATGCTAGCAGCTGGGAAGATGCAGGTGATTCACATGGAGCATGGGAAAAACTCCTTACTGCATTCAGCTAATTCACATAACAAGCTTGGTGGGAACAAACTGTCAATGAAAGCCCATATGCACAACCTATAACAGCTGTGGTATAAAAAAGGGTGAGGATGGGGTTGGGAGGCTCATTCCCTTTTGTTTACTGCCTGCTAATCATTTGAACTCCGAAGGGAGGCCAGCATGCCGGAATTCAAGCCCCGGGTGGCTGGCCTTGCCACAGCCCGGTGTTAGCTTGGTTTCTTATGCTGTATAAGCATCTTTCTGTGGCCAATAGAGCAGATGCTTATGGCCAATAGAGCGGGTTCTTATGCTCATCTGAATACAGTAAATATTCTAAATCCTTATGGCCATTAGAACAAATTCTAATAGTCATTGAATTGGTTTCAATGGTGATTATAGTGACTTTGTAATATCATTGGGATACATTCTCATAATCATTAGAGCAGGTTCTTATGACTGATACAATACCTTCTAATGGTCATAAAAACACACATTCTTATGGGTATTAGAGTAAGATGTTGTGATGTTTAGAGTACTTTGTTGCCATATTATAATGGTTTTGTAGGGTCATTGGGCCACTTTTCTATAGTTATTGAAGCAGGTTGTTATGACCAATTACA
>NW_020169854.1:498343-502397 GCF_002117355.1 Postia placenta MAD-698-R-SB12 | reverse complement strand
CCGGAATTCAAGCCCCGGGTGGCTGGCCTTGCCACAGCCCGGTGTTAGCTTGGTTTCTTTATGCTGTATAAGCATACTTTCTGTGGCCAATAGAGCAGATGCTTATGGCCAATAGAGCGGGTTCTTATGCTCATCTGAATACAGTAAATATTCTAAATCCTTATGGCCATTAGAACAAATTCTAATAGTCATTGAATTGGTTTCAATGGTGATTATAGTGACTTTGTAATATCATTGGGATACATTCTCATAATCATTAGAGCAGGTTCTTATGACTGATACAATACCTTCTAATGGTCATAAAAACACACATTCTTATGGGTATTAGAGTAAGATGTTGTGATGTTTAGAGTACTTTGTTGCCATATTATAATGGTTTTGTAGGGTCATTGGGCCACTTTTCTATAGTTATTGAAGCAGGTTGTTATGACCAATTACAATAGTACTTAAAGTGGGTTCATATAATGGTGATAATACATTCTTATAGTCATTAGAGTGAGTTCATATAACCAATATAATTGCTTCTAATGGACCATACAAACACATGTGTGGGGTCATTAAAGTGGATTGTTATGATGGTTACATCACTTATTATGATTGGAGTGAGTTGTTATAGTGCCTTCTAGTGATCATTAGAGTGAGTTTTTATGATTGTTAGTGTTGTTTCTAATGATTATTAGAGTAGGTCTTATAGTCAATAGAGCAGATTCTAATGATCATTAAATTGGTTTCAATGGTGATTACAGTAACTATGTAACATTATTAGGACACTTTCTTATGGTCATTAGAGTGAATATAACCTTCTCTATGACTAATATAGACATATTATGATTATTAGAGTACTTTGTTATCTTCATTATAATGGCTTTGTAGGGGCAACAGCTTTTGGGGGTCATTAGAGTGGATAATCATAATCAATATAGTAAGTTGTTATAGCTATTATAGTATGTTTTTATAACCATTAGAATATGTTCTTATGATGATTATAGTATGTCTTTATGACTATTAGAGTGGGTTATTATGTTGATCATGATACTTTCTTATAGTGATTAGGGTAGGTTCTTATAATCAGTGTAATCCTTTTTTGTACTTGTAAAAGTGGTGAGTCTCATAACCAACTACAAACACATTGATAGGGTTATTACAGCAGGTTCATATGGTGATTAGAGTGAGTCTTATGGACATTGAAGTGTCCTTTTTTCTATGACAGTTAGAGGGGGTTCTTATGGTCATTAGAGTGATCATAGTGACTTGTTATGATAATTGTAATACCTTCTTATGATCATTACAGTAAGCTGGGAAGACTGTTAGAGTAGGTTGTTATAGCCATTACACTGAGTTGTTATGGCCATTACAGTAAGGTCTAATGGTAGTTATAGTAGGTTCTTAGGGTGCACTATTTAATAATAATAGTACTTTCTTATGGTTCTTATGAAAATTAATAAGATGCCAATACATTGTTATTATAGTTACTAAAGTAAATTCTTATGATGGCCAAAGCCAGTTCATATGGCAATAGTAGTACTTTCTTCTAATCATTAGAGCAAGTTCTTATAACCAATATGATACCTTGCAATGGTTAATACAAGCTTGTTAATAGGGTTACTAATGCAGATTGTTATGATTATTTGAGTGAGTTGTTATCATCATGAAAGTGGGTTGCTACAGTTATTGGAGTAAGTTCTTATAATGATTAGAGTGAGTTGTTATACACATTAGAGTTGGTTCTTATAGTGGCTCCAGTGGGCTCTTACATTCATTGGCATACTTTGTTATGATTATGAGAGTCAGTTGTTATCATCATTATAGTGGATTGTTATGACCATTTGAATACTTTGTGATGGTCATTAGAGCAAGTTCCTATGGTCATTTGAGTGATTTGTTTTGATTATTTTATAGTTGTTAGATTGGTTCACTGTATTATTGAGGTCAGCTGTGATAACCATTCAAGTAACTTCATATGATCATTAGAGTGAGTTGTTATGATAATAACAATACTTTTGTATACTCACTAGAGTAAGTTTTGATAATTCTCATAATAATTATAATACTTTGTTATACTCATCATGGGAACTTCTTGTGGTCACTAAAATGTATTGTTATCATAATTAGGGTGGCTTTATATAGTCAATGCGAGACTTGCTTATACTTATTACAATGAAATCAATGACACAACTTTTTATAATGACTGTTACGCTTGTCATAGCAGACTTTATTTGATTCCAAAGCTATCAAAGAGCAACAAGACATGTTCCATAAAAGGAAATTGCCTTATATGGTAAAGACCAAAGTGGTAAAGGATCATTTTCTGAGTATGGGAAAATTTGCCCCAGCACTTTTACTTATTTATTTAAGCTTCAACATCCAAATTAATAATTTAAACACAGTGTATAAAGCAAATTTGATGAAAAAATAAAAATGAACCATTGACTCCTCAATGGATCCAGTTTTTATCCTTTATACAAAACATAAGTTGAAGGCAATACAATACACCAGCAGCCAAATTATCCATTGTTTTCAAAGCTAAAGCCAATAGAGTGCAGTGAGTGACTTCAATAGAAGAAAATTACCTATAACTAATTTAAGTAAGCTTGAGACATCTGGTTTTTCAGAAATCAATCTGCCAGTATTTATCCACTCCCCTCAAGTAAAGCAAGTCTTATGAAATAAAAAGATATAATTGTACCCTTAATGAATATAGTATTGAAGAGTCTGCAAATATAATGATTATTATAATAATCACTGTAAACAAGCATGGATTTAGATATTTGCTCCTAGAAACTGGTCAGCTGGCATTGATACACTTGCCTCAAGTGACAATAAAATAACCTGAATAATATTCTAAACCTCAGGAATCGCCTTGCCATGCATAGCATTGGCCCACTTAAACCTAGTTAGTACAAAGGCTGCTTGAAACTGCATTACCAAATGGCAGGGACAACCTGTGCTGGCTGTTGAGCACATGGCCATAAGCAAGGTGAGCAGAATTCTGACCATTGTGCTGTAAGGAATACACAGAGTGGGTGGCATTCACAAAGGCATGAGAGCAGAAAGTAACATGTTGATTGTCTCATCTGCCCTGTGGCGATCAACATGTTTGTTGAACTCCGCTCCAGGATGCCGGAATGCCAAAACTGCAGGCCTTTCTTGAGTTCCTGCACTCTTTTGTGAATAGCTCCTGTTCCTGTGGACGGATTTGCCTCAAACTTGGTATGTACCCTCCTTATTATGTATCTGAAAATATATACACTCACATAAGAGGGGGGAAAAATCTGGGCTTTCTATTTTTCAATTACAATGTTACTAGTGTTCTAATCATTTTAGCTCAACTACTCAGAAAATGCGGTATTGCTACAGGCTTTTAGATGCTATATCTGACTCCAGGCTGGTTATGTGTATTACTTTTTAATGTTACTTTAAAGGGGGAACACTTCATTGAACTGTCATTTCAATTACAAGCTGTATAATGGGTTTAAATGCCCTATTTCAATCAAAACTACTTTTGTGATAGGATTTCCTTGCATGTAGCAATGCAAGTGAAGTAATAATCAACACTAGGAGTTCTTATGATGACCCTACAAGCACTAAGGCAGTGCTTATACTAAGTTAAGCCTTTGTTATACAAGTTTACTACCTACAGCTGCCAAAAATGGATAAATGGCCTTCCTAAAACAGAAATTACCTTATATGGTCGAAATCAAAGTTGTAGTCCATCAACCCAAATGTATGGCAGAATTGGTTTGAAGGCCTATATTTGCATAGTTAAGCCACCAAATGCAAAACAAAATTTGAGTGCAGTGTGTATAAGAGTTATATTATTTAAAATTGTGTGTGCTTTTACCATTAATGGACCAGGTTTTGACTGTAAGTATATAATGTTATTATATTGTATGCTTGTAATGAGATAAGAGCATCATTGTAATAAAAAGCGGCCACATTGGTTATATCAATCATGAATAAAGCAGAATGATCAGATTGAGCCCATATCAGGCAACTGATAAGATGATCTTTTGTTTGGTTGTTTGACCAAGTTGCATCGGCTGGGTTTGAATTC
>NW_020169854.1:488562-498323 GCF_002117355.1 Postia placenta MAD-698-R-SB12 | reverse complement strand
AAGTTGTAGTCCATCAACCCAAATGTATGGCAGAATTGGTTTGAAGGCCTATATTTGCATAGTTAAGCCACCAAATGCAAAACAAAATTTGAGTGCAGTGTGTATAAGAGTTATATTATTTAAAATTGTGTGTGCTTTTACCATTAATGGACCAGGTTTTGACTGTAAGTATATAATGTTATTATATTGTATGCTTGTAATGAGATAAGAGCATCATTGTAATAAAAAGCGGCCACATTGGTTATATCAATCATGAATAAAGCAGAATGATCAGATTGAGCCCATATCAGGCAACTGATAAGATGATCTTTTGTTTGGTTGTTTGACCAAGTTGCATCGGCTGGGTTTGAATTCCACTTTCTAATGGATTTTGTTACCAGTAATGAGCAGCTCTAATGTGATTAGAGTGGACATAACAAACCTTGTATTCAAAACTTACCCCTAACCTCAAATTATGGGCTCTTTTTCTTACCACTTTGTATTGATTGATGGGTTCCCACACTTTGTGCGCGGTTGATCATTGCATGCTGGGCTCTACATAAAACTCATTCTTCATACCTCAGAAATCATAATATTTCTTGAATAGCACCACTTTGTGTAGGCAGTCTATACTGTTGATGTCATGACTTGAAGTCAAGTGACAGGGAAAAGAACAAACCTCAAGCCCAGGGGCATTTGATGGGGTATTAACTGAAGCAACAAATAAGCAATGCTGGAATTCAAGGCTAGGGACAAGTAAGTTAGTATTGAAAAGGTAAGTAAGTACATGAGCTTACTGACTTTGGAACAAAAGGTCAAAACTGAGGTCCCTAGGGCAGCAGAGGCTGGCTTATATATAGAGAAAGTTTAGGGGAGGCTGTGTGTCCTGGTCTGTGCACAGCTGGTCCGTGCACAGCCTGCTGACACAACCCCGGAGGCCAGTGAGTCAGAGTGGCTGTGTCAGCAAAGCCCAAGCTGTGCCATGCACTGCCATCCCATCTAATCTAATTGTACAGTAGATAACAACTTGTCCATTTGAGCGTATAATACAGAGGTTGTGGGTTCGAGCCCATGAAAAAGAAAAATTAAAAAACAGCTAAACACCATACCAAGTTGTGACACCAAGCATCTCTTGCATGCTAAATTTCCAACATTATTTGGCAGCCATGTCCAATGTACATCCCACATACTGATGGTATTTGATGTGCATACTTGCTATAACACCACAACAATAATGATAACATACCATTGCTCAAATTTACACTAACCCCAGACTATGAATAGCTTTTTCCTGTCTGCAATTGGTCTAAACCCACTCTAGTGCATGATTGTGTAAATTTATACAACAATAGAAACATTTTTGGTCACTCTATAATCTGTACAATATCTGACAACACTAGTACCAATTAGGGGAGTTGTCTATTGCAGAGCTTTCAGTAGGTTTGTGAGGATCAAACCTGTTTGTAATATGTCATCAATGCTTCTATAAATATATTCAACAAGTACAAGTGCCAGATTAACATAGGTATGTGTCTTAATAACATAAATTAGTAAATAGTGAAATTTACTCAAAAAGGCAGGTTATATACAGGCTTCTTCCCACTGTCTTTGGGAGTTGAGGAGGACTTCATTCAAGGGCAAAATTCATGCTAAGTCCAAATAAATTGGTGGAGATCATATTATAAATCACATCACATAAGTCATGTGTGTCACAAGTTGACACGGCGTCTAGCCATTTTTTGTTTTTGTTTTTTCCTTTTTGCAGGCTTGAACCCGCGACCTCTGTACTGTATGCTCAAATGGACAAGCCTCACCAGCACATCACATTTTCCTGTAGATAAGATTAGATTAGATAGGATGGCAGTGCACAGCACAGCCCGGGCTCCACTGACATAGCCGCTCTGACTCACTGGCCTCTGGGGTTGCATCAGCAGGCTGTGCACGGACCAGCTGTGCACAGACCAGTGCACACAGCCTCCCCTAAACTTTCCCTGTATATAAGCCAGCCTCTGCTGCCCTAGGGACCTCAGTTTCAACCTCTTGTCCCCTAGGTCAGTAAGCCCTTTTTGTATTTCTTTCTTACCTAACTAATATATTCACTTGTCCCTAGCCTTAGGTTTGAGTGCTGCTCACCATTGCTTCGGTGAGACCCAGTCAAACACCCCCAGCCTTTTGGTTTGTTCTCTCCTTGTCTCTTGACCTCAAGTTGTGACATTAGGTTGAAACTCCCCCTCGCTGCTGGCATTCACATGCAACTCTTTCATTCATTCATTTCCTACAGGTTGGGTGGTGTGCACCCTTACTATACTATATGACACATAGATAGCCTACCATACATCGCCACCACTCAGAGAACGAACTATTCAGTACCTGCACTTCAGTGGGCAGTACTTGTCCTCATAAACACATGGCTTAAATTCCTGCTGCATACTAGCCAAAAGCAGTACTGGGACCCACATGAACTGTGAGCTCTAGTGTCATCTTGGGCGCTGTAGGTGTACACTAGCTAGTACAGCCTTTCGTAGTATGCGCATGTCCCCTTCCTATCTCCATCACCATGGCTGAAGAAGCCTTTGATTGTACGGGACTAGAACACACATATGATGCCGTCGATCAGGTTGACATTGCATGATATGACAAAGAAGAATCCCTCTTCTATGATTGTGACCGGCAACCGTGCCCCAACTGTACCCCTCGATCCATCATTGCTGACAAAGGGTGTTTCATCTCGATCAGACAGGTCCAACACCCTCAAGGCCCAGCTCTCAGATACACTGACATATCAAGATCTACTTTCCGCCATGTCACTCCCGTCCCACATCCCCGGGCACCTGCATTCCCCAACCTATTGCCAATACAGGTCAAGTGTGAGGAGATCCCAATCTTCCTTGAGGAATTGAGGCAGTCGCACAGCCTACAGCGACCCCTCAAGCGATCCCCCAGTCCTCTGTGGGGCCATGGGTGGAAATTGTCCCAAAGTCTGAGCCTAGCAACCATCCAGGGATTAGTTGGGCCAGCTCGTTGTCTGTGGTCCCCTCCTCATCTTCAATCTCTGACATATGTCACTCCACCTCCAGACTTCCTCCATTGCCTCCACCGCCATCGCCGCCGTAAGGCTGCTCACGCACTCACTCCCCTCGAAGTCCACCTGGTGAATGGCCACAACCACTGCCTCCACCCCTGGGCTGTCCTCCGTCCTTCCCGCCACTGGTAATGTCAACCCCTGCACCCTCTCCTCATGACAAGGAGACATTGAAACTCCTCCTCCTCCGATACAATGGGAAAACTGTCATCGAATGCAACTGCTTTATCTCACAGTTGCTCATATACTGGCAGGTCAACACTGCCCTCTCCACTATCAAGCTCCAAGTGCAAATTGCACTAAGCCTACTTGATGGTGATGCCCACACATAGGCCACCCCCATTTATGCTCAAATCACAGCTGTCATGGTTGGAGTCCAAGGGACAGTCACGCCTTTCGCCAACATTAAAGACTTTCTCACTGTGTTCAGAAGTCACTTCAGCAATCTCAATGACGCTGCATCTGCGCAGGTAGAGCTTGCCAAGCTTTGCGCTGACAAATCAACACGTAAAAGATGCACTGCCACGGAGTTTTCCACACTGTTCAAGGGTCCGGCGGACCATTCTGGGTATGGTGACCTGGAACTACCTGAGCAGCATCCCCTCCCACATATATCGCAAAATTGAGCTCAAAACCTTCGCCATGTGGGAAGCCGCTAACAAGCATGCCACAGAAGTTGAGTAACAACTCAACATTAGCCGGGCCTGTCAGCCTGAGTTAAATAGTTTCTTCTCGGCTTGAGAAGAAGCACGCGGTGGAGCCTATGGTGGTGCACCCCAGTCACAAGGCGCCTTGGCCAGCATCAATGCAGCTGTTGGCAAAGGAGATTTCCCCAACAGTTGTTATGACTATGGAAAGAAAGGGTACCATCACTTCAAGTGCCCTGACTGTAAGGACAAACCATACACAAAACGCGCTGATGCGCGGGCTATGGTTGCCTCAAGTTCTACTCAGGCTACAACAAGTGCCCCCATCACCTCATCCTCAGCAGGTACAAGTGCCGCTTCAGCCCATCCAGAGAAATCTGAGTCACTAGCAGACTTGATGGCACAGATGAAGTCAATGCATGAGGAGCTTGAGCACTATCAGGCAATGAAGGAAGAGGGTTTTTGATCTGGTCTGCGCTTCGTGCTGCACACGTTGGACCACATAATAACAATCTGTACAATGTATTGGCGACTGCAAATGTGTACGAGTTGGACCATGGGTCCCAGCATTTTCACATCTCAGTGTGCCTTAAAGGAGAAAGACGGCACAAAGACATAGTCATAATGGTGGACAGTGGAGCCACCACAAAGTTTATCAACAAGTGTTTTATCATGGAAAATTGAGTACAAACATGAAAATTGAAGGAACCAATTCCACTATACAATATTAATGGAACACTCAATAAAAATGGAAGCATCTTGGAAGTAGCCGTGCTACAGATGCAGATAGGAGATCACGTCGAGAAAATGGTGTTCACAGTCACAGACATAGGTCCAGAAGATGTGATCATCGGGTTGGACTGGCTATGCAAGCACAACCCTGAGATTGATTGGGAGACAGGCTCACTTAAACTGTCACAATGCCCTGAAATGTGTGGTGCTAGGAAGGCTGGCCAAATGGAGCAAGCGGCGACTGCACATGATATGGGAGTTAGGCCCACGGTGTGCAGGTGTTCGCTGAAGTCCAAACGGTCAGTCATTAATGCCTGCCAAAGTAAGGTACTCCCGGACTTTGAACCCAAAGAAGATCCGAAGGAAATTGAGTGGGATGAGACTAATTTGATCGAAGCCTGGGAGCAAGGCATCATGCTTCCAGGCACCCCTCAGCTATTTGTCGCAGCAGGGCATACATTGTCGTGACTTGGGGTCAAGCGACAAGAACAAACAAACATGAAGGCTGGGGGTGTTCGACTGGGTCTCACCGAAGTGATGGTGAGCAACGCTCAAACCTAAGGCTAGGGACAAGAAATGTATTAGTTAGTTAAGTAAGAAAAGGAATACATGAGAGGCTTACTGACCTAGGGACAAGAGGTTGAAACTGAGGTCCCTAGGGCAGCAGAGGCCGGCTTATATACAGGGGAAGATAAGGGCAGGCTGTGCGCATTGGTCCATGCGCAGCTGGTCCGTGCATAGCATGCTGATGCAGCCCCAGGGGCCGGTGAGTTAGAGCGGCTGTGTCAGCGGAGCCCAAGCTGTGCCGTGCACTGCCACCCATCTAATCTGATTGTACAGTAGATAAGGAAATGTCCATTTCAGGCATATAGTACAGAGGTCACGGGTTCAAGCCCACAAAAAGGAAAAAATTAAAAAGACGGCTAGATGCCATGTCAACTCGTGACATACATATTCCCAGCTGTTCACTGAGAAAAAGATCAAGAAGGTCATTAAGACTGCCAAGGAGTTAGTACTGAAATAGTACCACAAGTCCCTGAATGTCTTCTCCAAGGAAGCATCAGAACGGCTACCCGAAAGGAAGCCATATGATCACATGATCGAACTCGTGCCTGGCTACTTGATGTTCCACTCAAAGGTGTACCCCTTATCAAACAATGAGCAGGAGTAGCTGGATAAATTCCTAAAGGAGCAGCTGGCGAAAGGTTACATATGAAAGTTGAAGTTGCCTATTTCATCCCCCTTCTTCTTCATCAAGAAGAAGGAAGGGACACTTCGACCCATACAGGATTACCACCAGTTGAACACTATCACTGTCAAAAATCGCTATCTGCTGCCACTGATTGCCAAGATGGTTGATAAGCTCTGAGGTACCATGCTCTTTACGAAGTTTGACATTCGATGGGGATACAATAACGTCTGGATCAAAGCTGGTGATGAATGGAAGGCTGCCTTCATAACTAACCGGGAACTGTATGAACCCCTGGTAATGTTTTTCAGCCTCACCAACTCCCCCACAACCTTCCAGGCCATGATGAACAAAATCTTCCATGATCTCATTATTGGTGGAAAGGTCCTCGTGTACCTAGA
The DNA here is from genome assembly GCF_002117355.1 of Postia placenta MAD-698-R-SB12. Classification (NCBI taxonomy): domain Eukaryota; kingdom Fungi; phylum Basidiomycota; class Agaricomycetes; order Polyporales; family Adustoporiaceae; genus Rhodonia; species Rhodonia placenta. The sequence continues at coordinate 492,293 of NW_020169854.1, read as the reverse complement.
TGACATACTCATCTTCTCCACCAACAAAGTGGAGCATGAGAAAGTCACACACGAGGTCCTGTGTCGCCTTCAGGATAATAATCTATTCCTGAAGCCTGAGAAGTGCGAATGGGATGTTCCTAAAGTCAACTATGTCGGCTATGTGTTCGGTGGCGATGAGGTAGCAATGGATCCTGCAAAGCTGAAAGGAATTAATAAGTGGCCAGTACCCTGGAACAAAAAAGACATTCAGAAGTTCTGGGGGTTCTCCAACTTCTACTGTCGCTTCATTGAGGACTTCACTAAGATCTTGTGACCACTTGACCGACTCATAGGGAATGACCCCTGGCATTGGGGAGATGAGGAACAGCATGCCTTTGATGAGCTCAAATGGCTCTTCAGCACAACCCCTGTCCTAGCACTGTATAACCCCAATTGGGAAACGCACATCGAGGTTGATGCCTCCGGGTATGCTACTGGTGGCATATTGATGCAGAAGCAGGACAATGATAAGTGGCATCTGGTTGCCTTCAGATCCCACGCTATGGACCCTGTCCAGCGTAACTACGAGATCTACAATAAGGAAATGCTTGCGATCATTGAAGCACTATATGAGTGACACCACTATCTCGAGGGATTGCCCAAACAGTTCGAGATTGTGACTGATCATAAGAACCTCAAATACTGGTGCACATCACAGCACCTCATGCATCGTCAAGCGCAATGGTCACTGTTCCTCACCCACTTCAATTTCCGCATCACGCATAAAGCCAGAACGTTGAATGGAAAGGCTGATGGCCTATTACGCTGATCAGACCATCAGGTCAGCGATGAGGATGACAACACCGATCAGATTGTCCTTAAACAGGAACACTTCCACATCGCCGCCACACAGTGTGGGCACGCCTCAGTAACAGCCGATCAATCGCTCCTGAAGCACATCAGGGAATGTTTGAAGAAGGATCGGGCAGTGGCCAAGGCACTTGAAAAGGTGCAAGACCTCAGGCCACCTCAGCTGCAGAAGGGTTTCGAGGAGTGGAATGCTGAGCAAGGGCTTCTGTTGTTCCATGGATGTGTATATGTCCCAAAGAATGTGGAGCTCCGGTGGGATATCATCAAAATCCACCATGACTCGTCGATTGCTGATCATGGTGGTTATACCAAAACCCTCGAGCTGGTGTCGTGGAACTACTGGTGGCCTGGGATGTCTAAGTTCATCAATGAGTACATAAGCACCTGCAACATGTGCAACCGTACCAAGATATTCCCAGCCAAGCCCCAGGGTCTGCTGGAGCCAAATGAGATTCCCGAGCACTCGTGGCAAATCATCACCACTGATATGATTGTCGGCCTGCCGAAGTCTGATGGATTCGTCTCGATCCTGGTCACTGCTGACCACTTCACCAAGCAGGTCCACTTCTCGGCCTGTCATGAGACCCTAATGGCAGAAGGTGTGGCAGACCTGTACATCTGCAACGTGTTCAGACATCATGGGGCCCCGGCCAAGGTCATATCAGACCGAGGTCCCCAGTTTGTATTGAATTATCTCCATGCAGTGTACAAGGGACTTGGGATCGAGCCGGCACTATCTACAGTGTTCCACCCTCAAATGGATGGCCAGACCGAGCACTGGAATCAGGAGATTGAGCAGTACCTGTGCGCTTTCACAAGCCACAGGCAGGATGATTGGGCAAAACAGTTGCTGCTTGCCGAATTCACATTAAACAATAGAGTTCACTCCACAACCGAGCACTCCCCTTTTTTTTGCATCAGGGATACCATCCCGAGATCCAGGTGTGGATCAATCCGATGTCTGTGATGCCCATGGCCGCCAACCAGCTTAAGATTCTGAAGGAGATTTGGGATGATGTGCGCTCCATGCTTGAACTATCAGCTAAGCAGATGAAGGTGTACTACGATAAGCACGTGCAGGAGGCACCGGTCTTTGTGCCAGGGGATAAGGTCTGGCTTGATGCTCGGAACCTTAAGCTGAAACAATCAAGCAAAAAGCTCAGTCCCAAGCATCTCGGACCATATGCCGTGCAGCGAAAGCTCAGAGACTTAGATTACAAATTGGATCTGTCGAAGTCAGTGCCTGTGCACCCAGTGTTCCATGTCTCCTTGCTTAACAAGTACATGCATAGCAAGATCCCAGGCCAGGAGCCAGAGGAGCCACCTACCATTGAGGATGAGGATGATGAGCAGTATGAGGTTGAGTGGGACAAAGATTTGAGGATCTTCCGGCATCAGCTGCAGTCACTCATCAAGTGGAAGGGTTATGAAGACTCACATATGTCATGGGAACTGGTGCGCAATGTTGTGAATGCACTGGCCCTCATAGCTGACTTCCACCAGAAGCATCCAAACGCCCCTTGCCACTCCAACACTGCCACCTTTGAAGGTCTCAACTTCCAGCCAATGTCTTTGCCACTGACTGAAGCACACTACCGCTCCAGGTGGGAGATGGGCAAGGGTGCCTCGCATGAGGTCATGCATCATTGAGAGGGTGGTAATGTCACAAGTTGACATGGCATCTAGCCATTTTTTAATTTTTTCCTTTTTGCGGGCTCGAACCCATGACCTCTGTACCATACGCTCAAACAGACAAGTCATTATCTACTGTACGATTAGATTAGATAGGATGGCAGTGCACAGCACAGCCCGGGCTCTACTGACATAGCCACCCTGACTCACTGGCCTCTGGGGTTGCATCAGCAGGCTGTGCACGGACCAGCTGTGCACAGACCAGTGCACACAGCCTCCCCTAAACTTTCCCTGTATATAAGCCAGCCTCTGCTGCCCTAGGGACCTCAGTTTCAACCTCTTGTCCCTAGGTCAGTAAGCCCCCTTTGTATTCCTTTTTTACCTAACTAATATATTCACTTGTCCCTAGCCTTAGGTTTGAGTGCTGCTCACCATTGCTTCGGTGAGACCCAGTCAAACACCCCCAGCCTTTTGGTTTGTTCTCTCCTTGTCTCTTGACCTCAAGTCGCGACAATATGCATATCACGTGAAAATTCAAACTCCACAATCTTAATCCCCCTCAACTCCCTATGACAGCTGGTATAAAACATTTGTAAACAGCAGTGCTCAAAGCCAGACCTTTTCCATATAGTAATAAATCATGGCCAAAAAGTAAAAGCATAGAACTAAATGACATGATATATGTTTCCATCAAAATAAACATGCCGCTGCATTGCCTAGAGTACAGAGTTGTAACATGGGTGCACGCAAATACTTGTGCTGCCTGCAATGGCTCTAAACAAGCCCCCCTTGCTGACTATTGATGCTACCCAGAAGAAGACATTTGTGAAGCTGGGCTGTGACCTTTGCGAATGGCAGGCAAAGGTGGTGCATGAGATTCTAAGAGCAGAAAAGGATGTTACAGTTCACCACAAAAGTGTTGATAGGATTGCTTGATTCAGAATGATCACTCTATATCTCTGCAACAGGAGCAGCTAATCATATGACAGTTGCTATTTTTGAAAGCCCTACATGTGAGCTTTGAAACACAGCCACAGCCATATGATTTGACTATGTACATCTTGTGCAATGAAAGATCTTTAAGGTCATGTCTTATCAACACTTTTGTGATGGTCACTCTGGACAACAGAATTCATTGCTAGTAACTCTTTTCAGATGTCTAGCATGTATCTCCCAGATGGACAATGATCCATAGCACCCAATTCATCATTGAAAGGCATAAACAAGCATGAGAACCCTGCCAAAAGTAGCATACAACCTGCCTTTTT
>NW_020169854.1:451645-487349 GCF_002117355.1 Postia placenta MAD-698-R-SB12 | reverse complement strand
AGTACCAGCCTGACATAGGTATGTGCCTCAATAACATAAAATAGCAGAAAGCTGTATTCACTTAAAAGGCATTCACTTAAAAAGGCAGGTTGTATGCTACTTTTGGCAGGGTTCTCATGCTTGTTTATGCCTTTCAATGATGAATTGGGTGCTATGGATCATTGTCCATCTGGGAGATACATGCTAGACATCTGAAAAGAGTTACTAGCAATGAATTCTGTTGTCCAGAGTGACCATCACAAAAGTGTTGATAAGACATGACCTTAAAGATCTTTCATTGCACAAGATGTACATAGTCAAATCATATGGCTGTGGCTGTGTTTCAAAGCTCACATGTAGGGCTTTCAAAAATAGCAACTGTCATATGATTAGCTGCTCCTGTTGCAGAGATATAGAGTGATCATTCTGAATCAAGCAATCCTATCAACACTTTTGTGGTGAACTGTACTTAACAATGTTACTAAACAAATTAGACATTTTGTAATCAACGTATGTCTTCAAGTTGTATTCAACTTCCAATAATTCACATGCAGGATCAAAGCAAATGTTTAATTTCCACTTAATCACTTTATAAACCTATCATTATACTAATCATTCAATAGCTAATGCACCAAATGATACAACAGTCTACACTCCTATATGATGCCTGACTCATAGACAATGAGTGAGGGCTTATGGACAGTGCATTATCTGGAAGATCAAGCAAAGAAGTTGAAAATGACCACTACCCCAAGCGAAAAGGAGCAGAGACTTAAATTGGTAACCAGGTTGAACTTAGGGTTCAACCAACTAATGATACAACTATTTATACAAGTACTGGCTATGTATGGACCACCGTGTTTGTGTAGTCATATCAGTGAAGAAAAAAACATAGTGGTACAATACCAGACATGAAGTGCACATGAACCCCATTATGTAAGCTACATAATGGTCAACCTGCGGGTGAACACTAAGACAGGCACTAGTAGTACAAGAAATAGAACAAAAAGACAAATGTTTCACCAAACTCAATCAAAATTTGTAGTGAAGTCATTTACTAAGTCAGGCTTTCAAATCACTCTTTTTGTCTTTAAGGTATGAATGTTATGCATGGTATACCCAAGTTGTGTTAAAATCTATACATGGGTCTTAGTATTTCACTAAGCCTTCAAAATAATTACCAACCTCAACAGTGTGCTGTGAAAGCCAGGGAGGTGATCTTGTAACAGGCATTCTTTTTCCATTGTATTGCACTGGTGGAGCCACAAGCTTTACTTTGCCAGCCCGAGGATGCTATGAGAAATGACTAAATCAAAACCTTACTCTCATAGTACAAATGCACTTACTTCAATCTCAACAATCATGTCACGGGCAACTGTTTGAGAATGATTGAATGACTGCTGAATATCATTCACAGGTCCAAATGGTATCCTGAAAAAAAGTAAATTAACAGGAATTTTTAAATCAATAATAAACCTACCCAAGACCATGAAACTTTTGAAGCCAGAAGTGTTGGCCATGCTGCATAAGCTTGTTTGAGATGATTTTGACCAGTTCCGCCCTGTTAGCCACTCTAGCTGCATTACTAGAGAACTTGATATCATCAGCTAGTTCTGGCTGCTCCAATATGTCCCTGGCCATTATCCTGAACTGTTAATCAAGAAAATTGGAAGCAGGCTATATGAAGACATAACCAGAAATACCTGCTTGTCATTTCCCGCACCAATCATCAGAAAACCATCTTCACAGGGAAATACTTGGTAGGGCACAATGGATGGATGAGATGTCCCGTGTCTTTGTGCCTGTTGACCTGCAACAAGATAATTAGATGCAATATTGGCCAGTCCAGCCAACTGCATGTGTTGAGGTCAGATGATAGTGTATGTATGCATGAGTAGACTCGCGCACCTGTGTTTCAAACAAGTTGCAATCTATCCAGACACCTTTTCCTGTCTGCTGCCTCGATAGGAGGGCCGCCATGATGGCACCATGAGCATAAAGACCAGTAGCTATGTCTGTCACTGCTACGCCAACTTTGCAGGGAGGGCCGTCAGGTTCACCCGTTCTTGCACACCGTCATCAGCAGGGCGACGCTTACGAGAAGAAAAGAAAGACGAACATATGCATGAGTCCAGCCTCTGCTTCGATGACCACGTCGTAGCCTGCAGCGTGTCGATAAGGGCCCGTCTGACCATAGCCTATGAGGAGTGTGAACCTCGCGTGGACCAGTGGTGATGAACAGAACATACCGGTGATGCTCGCGTAGATGAGCCTCGGGTTGATCTTCTGACAGTCCTCCCATCCGAGACCCATGGAGGCAAGCTTCCCGGAGATGTAGTTCTCTACCAACACGTCTGACTGACGGATGAGCTTGTGCAGTATTTCGAGACCGTCGGGGTGCTTGAAGTTGACCGTCATGGAACGCTTGTTGCGGTTAGCGGCGAGAAAGTAAGCGGACTCGGGAGGGAGGTGCGCAGCCTCGGGAGGGGCAGTCTCGGCCATGGGCGCGGACGGCGGGTTCCATGAGCCTGGGCGAGGTGTGAGCTACGATCGACGGGGAGGATGCGCGCGCGTACGGGTGTCATCGCCGCGGGAGACCTCCTCGACCTTGATGACATCTGCGCCGAGGTCTCCAAGCAGCATGGTCGCGGTCGGGCCAGCGAGCACGCGGGTGAGGTCGAGGACTTTGATGCCCTGGAGAGGCGGAGGCATGCCCGAGGCGTGACGGGCGCATGGCGAGGGCGAAAGACGGCCAGCGCGACGACGCGGCGAGGGCGAGAGACGGACAAGGCGGCGAATGGGAAACATCGTGGACGGCGACGACGCGACGCGACCCGGGAGAGGATGCTGAATCGGATCCGACGCCCGACGTGAGCGAGGCCAAAAACGGACGTCATGGCTGCGTGTCTGACGCTCCCAACCACCATCTCCTTCTCCTCCACCTCCTCGTCGTCGTCCTCGCCGCAATGCTCCAAAGGCATGTGCTCCGACGCCTGCCTCAGGCAGCCCACGGCTCAAAGCTTCTCTGCGCTGGCGCGGCCGTCTCTTCTCGCACGCTTGCCACCGCAGCGCCGCCTTCACCAAACGATGCGTTCGCAAATGGCACCAACGCCTACTATGTCGAGGAGATGTACAGGCACTGGCGGCAGGACCCCAAGTCGGTCCATGTCTCTTGGGACGTTTACTTCTCTGGCATGGACAAGGGCCTTCCCAGCCAAAAAGCCTTCCAGCCACCTCCCAGTCTTGTTTCTGCCCCCGCCGACGGTGCTCCCGCTCTCCATGCCAGCGGAGGCGCAGAGCTTGATGACCACTTGAAGGTACTGCGCGGCTGCTCTGACTGAGTAAAACACGCGTGTCTGAGTTTCTTACAGGTCCAATTACTGGTGCGCGCGTACCAAGTGCGTGGCCACCATGTTGCCGACCTCGACCCTCTTGGTATCCTCGATGCGGATCTGAACGACGCACACCCGCCCGAGCTGGAACTGAGCCGCTATGGCTTCACAGAGCGCGATCTCGACAAGCAAATCGCGCTAGGACCCGGTATCCTACCCCACTTCGCCACCGAGGACCGCAAGACCATGCCGCTGGGTGAGGTCATCGACGTTTGCAAGCGCATCTACTGTAAGCATCAAATTTTGAGTCTCCCCCTACAATGTTGACCATCGCTTAGGCCGTGCCGTTGGTTATCAGTACATTCACATCCCGGACAAGGAGCAGTGTGACTGGATCAGGGAGCGCATTGAGATTCCCAAACCGTGGAACTACACCGTTGAGGAGAAACGTATGGTCCTTGACCGTCTTATCTGGTCCGAGACGTTCGAGCAGTTCTTGGCGAGCAAGCACCCGAACGAGAAGCGATTCGGTTTGGAGGGTTGCGAGTCTTTGATCCCTGGTATGAAGGCCCTCATTGACCGTTCCGTGGAGCACGGTGTCAAGCATGTCACCATTGGTATGCCGCACCGTGGTCGACTCAATGTACTCGCCAACGTCATCCGTAAACCCGTCGAGGCGATCCTAAACGAGTTCTCGGGTACGGCAGACGACGATGACTTCCCCGCTGGTGACGTCAAGTACCACCTTGGCGCCAACTACGTCCGGCCCACGCCCTCTGGCAAGAAAGTCTCGCTATCCCTTGTTGCCAATCCATCGCATTTAGAGGCGGAGGACCCCGTGGTCCTCGGTAAGACCAGGGCTCTGCAGCACTTCGAGAGCGACGAGGCGACGCATAACACCGCCATGGGCGTCCTCCTGCACGGTGATGCTGCCTTTGCCGGCCAGGGTGTGGTCTACGAGACTATGGGCTTCCACAACCTCCCCCACTATGGTACGGGCGGAACGATCCACCTCATCGTTAACAACCAGATCGGATTCACTACCGACCCCCGCTTCGCGCGTTCCACGCCGTACCCGTCCGACCTCGCGAAAGCCATTGACGCACCCATCTTCCACGTCAATGGTGATAACGTGGAGGCGGTCAACTTCGTCTGCCAGCTCGCCGCGGACTGGCGCGCCAAGTGGAGGAAGGACGTCGTCATCGACATCGTCTGTTACCGTCGCCACGGCCACAACGAGACGGACCAGCCGAGCTTCACGCAGCCGCGTATGTACAAGGCCATCGAGAAGCAGCCCACGCCGCTCACGCAGTACTCCAAATTCCTGATCGAACGCGGCACGTTCACCGAGAAGGACATCGAGGAGCACAAGAAGTGGGTCTGGGGCATGCTCGAGAAGGCCGCGAGCGCCGCCAAGGACTACGTCCCCACGAGCAAGGAGTGGCTCTCTGCGTCGTGGCAGGGCTTCCCGTCGCCCAAGCAGCTCGCCGAGGAGACGCTCCCGACGCGTAGCACCGGCACGTCCGAGGAGGTACTGAAGCGCGTCGGTAAGGCCATCTCGTCGTGGCCCGACGGCTTCACGCCGCACCGCAACCTCGCGCGTATCCTCACCAACCGCGGCAAGACGGTTGAGGAGGGCCACAACATCGACTGGGCGACCGCAGAGGCGCTCGCGTTCGGCGCGCTCGCACTGGAGAAGATCCACGTGCGCGTGTCTGGGCAGGACGTCGAGCGCGGCACGTTCTCGCAGCGCCACGCCGTCGTCCACGACCAGGCGAACGAGCAGCAGTACATCCCGCTGAACGACCTCGGCTCGAGCCAGGCGCGCTTCATCGTCTGCAACTCGTCGCTGTCCGAGTTCGGCACGCTGGGCTTCGAGCTCGGCTACTCGCTCGTGTCGCCGGACGCCCTCACGATCTGGGAGGCGCAGTTCGGTGACTTCGCGAACAATGCGCAGTGCATCATCGACCAGTTCATCGCGTCCGGCGAGCGGAAATGGCTCCAGCGCACCGGCCTGGTCATGAGCTTGCCGCACGGGTTCGACGGTCAGGGTCCTGAGCACTCGAGCGGTCGTCTGGAGCGATTCCTGCAGTTGTGTGACGACCACCCGCAGAACTTCCCTACGCCAGAGAAGATCGAGCGGCAGCACCAGGACTGCAACATGCAGATTGTGTACCCGACGTAGGTGATCCTGTCCGACCCATATGATCAATGCTCACTACCTCTCCACAGGACGCCTGCCAACTACGTAAGACATCTCGATACCTGTAATGGCGCATAGGCTCACTGTTATAAACAGTTCCATGTACTGCGTCGCCAGATTCACCGCGACTTCCGGAAGCCGGTGAGTACCGCACCTTCGCCTATTGAACTGCAGCCTCATGCATTGTCTAGCTTATCGTCTTCTTCTCGAAATCACTCCTTCGTCACCCGAAAGCTCGTTCGGATCTCTCGGAGATGGCTGGCGACACCCACTTCCAGAGGTACCTGCCTGAGCCCCACCCCGAGAACCTCGTTCCTCCGGAACAGATCAGACGGCATGTTCTCTGCACTGGTATGTTTCTGGCTTCGAATAAATCTACCCAACGGGGACCTGACGTACTTTCGCAGGCCAAGTGTACCACACGCTCCTGCAAGAACGTGAGGATAAGGGCATCAACGACGTCGCGATCAGCCGCCTAGAGCAGATTTCGCCCTTCCCCTATGACTTGGTATGTCCCTTGATACCTCCGCTGTTTTCAACTACTGACACCTCGTCCAGTTGACGCCTCATCTCGACAAGTACCCTAACGCCGACATCCTATGGTGCCAGGTAAGTGTTGCCCCCATGTACGATATGGGACGACACGCTGAATTCGTGCTTAGGAGGAGCCCCTCAACAATGGTGCGTGGACCTACGTCGGCCCCCGCATCCTGACTGCTGCAAACGAGACGGAGCACCACAAGGGCAAGTACCCCCTGTACGCCGGCCGTGATCCGACGAGCTCCGTTGCGACTGGAAGCAAGGTATGCTCTTTCTGATGGTCGCATAATCTGTGGTTCTCACCAGTGTCCTTTGCAGACAATGCACAAGAAGCAGACTGAATCCTTCCTTGCGACCGCATTCTCGTCATGATCACGCTATACTACATGTTGTGTTTACCTTACTATAATGGACACACTCACGCTTTCGTGTGTACATTGCCGGCTCGTGTAAATGTGGAGTGAAATATTGCGCAATAAGGATATAGCGTGGAAGATACAAGCCATGCGATACAGCGAGCCAATCGGCTCAAGTTTTTCTGCGCTTGCGTCCCCGACCTCCTTCCTCACTTTCTGCTTCCCGCTTGCTTTTCATGCCTGCTGCCCGCATGTATTCCTTGCGTTTCTCCTTGTCCTTCTCGCTCTTCTTCGCCTCTTCCTTCTCCACCTTATGGCGGTGCGCTTCCTTGCGCTGCATCTGCTTCTCCTTGCGTCGCTGAACTTGGTCTTTGCGCAACGCTCGCATTTGCTGCAAGAGCGCTATCGCCTTCTTCTCTTCCGGTTCCAAGACCACAGCGCGCTTCTGCAGATACGTCTGCCGATTTTGCTGTTTAACGATCTTCGGTTTGGAGGCATATGGCAACGCCGCTTGCAGCTTTTTGGGCACTTTCAGGGTGTTGAAGCGGCGCGCCGGACGGTCGATCTGCTTGTAGTTGGAGTTGACATTGACGGGTGTCTTCGAACCCTCATCTCGTCGGATCTGCCCAGTCAAGCGCATTCCCGCCCACTTGCCCTTCTCGGAAAGCAGAAGCGACGTGACGGGATTGTAGAACTTCCGGGGAGTGATCGAGTACCAGGCTCTCAAAAATACGATGTCTGGGATGAAGTAGGTGAGAACATGGGAGGATTGGATGAACGACACCACTACGTACCACTCATCAAGATCTTGTCTTCAAAGGTGGCTCGATAAGCACCCTCTGGCTTGGCCAGAGCTTTCTTGATTTGCCCTCGAAGCCCGGAAACGGTACGGATGTTCGCGCCCTCAAACTTAGCTACCTCGAGCGCGCTGCTGAACATGTCCCTGATGAAGGCTGTGTTCTTGAAGATCTTGTAGGGGACGCCGGTCAGCTTAAGCTTCTTTACGATCTTGACGGACCTGTCGATATCCAAGATGACCCCTGTTGCTGAGACGCGGAAGCCGGCGAGTTCTCCCGAGAGGGAGTTGAACGCGCAGAAGCCGGTGTTGGGCAAGGCGACGGGACCATAGAACGTTGCGTAGCAGTGCATGTGCTCGGGAGTGTATTTGAGCATACGCATACGTATTGAATGGTCGTCCAACGAGTATATCGGTATACTCTGGAATCGTCGCCACCCAACGGAGAAGATGAGCGGATCGTTCGTCTTGAGTGTCTTCGTGTACCATCGATGGCGTTTCAGGCGAACTTGAACATAGCCGAATCTCTCCTCCGCCGGAAGCAGCCCGCCCACGATAAGTGGATATGAGGGATCGAAGTTCTCGACCATCTCGCATGGCACGTTGACCAATTCGATGCGTACATATGATCCAGGGCGATGACCTTCGATGAGGGCACGAGCTTCTGGGTCAACGTTCTCGAACTCAGCGCGGTTGAGTTCCAACTGTCGAGCCATATGCTCCTTTTGCTCTTCGTAAAAGTCCAGCTTCGATCCTTCTGGATCGTCGTACTGCTCGTCGAACTTGCGCTTGAGGGCTTCCTTCTTCGCTGCAAGTGCGGCAGCTCGCGCAACTTCAGAATCTTGTGCCTCCTGTGTTTCGCCCTCCGATTGCGAATCGTCAACATCGGCTTCGGCATCCTCGTCGAGTTCTGTAACCCCTTCGCCCGCCGGCGCTGAGGATCCGGTAATGAAGAGATTGCGGATGGAATCAAGCAAATCCTCGTCACCCCACTCCTCGAGTTCGTCAGCCTTCAAAGCATCCTTAGTCACGTCCAGCTCCTCCTTGTCTGCCGAATCACGCGATACAACTGTGAAGAAGTCTTCGTCCCCCGCAAATTGTGTCGATTGAGATTTGCCGCTCTGTGCAACGTTGCCACGCAGGATTTCGGCCGGCGATAGTGATGACATGTAGATCAACTTTGTCCAGTCCTTTCGCTTCCCCGCGCGTGGGCGATCAGAAAATGCCTGCTGTGCACGCAACGCGAGATTCGTCTTCCACCGTGGCGCCTCCTCTCCGTCGGACATGTGGACGTCCTCGTCGCTCTGGATTTCAACTTCAGCGTCATCCTCAAAATGGACACGAGCACCGTTGTTCGGCAAAACGCCGTCATCCTCGTCACCATCACCTAGATCTGAGTCGCTCTCTGCATACTCCACTTCCCCGCGCTGGGAGTTAAGCCCAGGCAGGCCTCCCATTGATCGTTGAACATTGCGCCTAGCTGTACGCCCACGATCACTGCTCCCGGAAGCCGCAGCGAGGTCTTGCGAGTCGGAGAGAGCATCGTCCTCACCATCCTCGCCATCCTCCACATCGTCATCCTCGTCATCAGAAGTAACGTCACTGCCGTCGATATCAGATGCGTCATCGTCTGACTCTTCGTCAGCCGATTCTTCCGAGGCGTCGTCCTCGCTGAAGTCATCAGAAGGTATTCGACTAGGCCCGGGTTCGACCGTCAGCGGTTTTGAGGATGAGCCGAAGAGACGAATCTGGCTGTTTGCGACAGCATCATCGAGGGTAGAGGTGACATCCTGGAGGTCCATAACCATCCGCTCGCCTTCACCGTGAGGGACTGGAAATAACGGGAGTCAGCGGCATGATGAAACAAGTACAGTATGACAATGCATACCATCAGCATTGCCGCGAGTGAAACTGCCGGGAACGTTGATGTATACAGCATCCTTATCGTACATCACACCTCCAACATCACTCATGGGTGCATGGATGAGAAGTTTCTTCTTCTCGCTGAGCTTCCTCCTCTTCTCAGAGTCTGCATCCGGCAAAGGACATGGATCACCGAGAGCTGAGACGCTCTTCATGTCGAGATCGCCGACGCCGGGTATGTGTATTTTTGTGCCGAGACGAAGGTTTGTTCCGTGCAGGTAGCCGTAAATGGTTACAGTACGGTCACACTTGCCCTTTGAGGTGCGAATCTCTTCTCGAGGAGTGAGATCCTCTAATCGGTCGGCAAGAAGGTACGGATGCGAATTGCGGAAGACGAGGGGACGGAACTTCATGACGCTGATGAAACGTGAAAGGTTGAGGATCTCTGTGTCCGGATACCGCCCGTTCAGCACACCAGATAAGTAGAATAGTTTTGCGCCCTGGTAGATCTCAGTCCAGAAGCGCTTTTTCAAAGCCTTCTTGGTCGCGCGGAGCGTTGCGGCCTTTTTTATGAGGTCCAGGTGGGTAAGGACACCAATAACTTTGGGAAATCCATGGGATTGCAGAATGTTGAGGAATTCAAATGTTTCCTGGGAGCACGTCAATATGGAGTCGAAATGCGATAATAATATATATGCTCACCATCTCAAAGCCATACGACCCATCAATCATGAGAAGAACAAGGTCAGCGATCTTCCCAATGTCGATCATTGAATTAAGGTCGCTGTTGCATTCGATGAAGGTGATCCTCTTCTTCTTTCCAGCGACTACAGTGACGGGGCCTTGCACATGGTTAAGAGTCTGTTTCGTGTGGCGGCGCACGAGCGATTTTAGTAAAGTCGTTTTCCCTACACCTGAAGGCCCGACAATGGCCACGATGACCGGTGGAGGTAGGTCTTCGGGCGTGCGGTTAACGAGGGGGACATGGAGGCGAGTCTGGTCTTGTTCTACCTTGCGACGACCCTGTCTCTCCGCTCGCCGCCCGGACCTTGGTGCAAAGGCCTACTTGCATTCATGAATAATGAGATGCACAACGAATGTTTGCTGCGGCGACATACCTTCTCATTGAAGCCATGCTGCTTCTCCTTTCCCTTGGACTTGCTCTTCTTCTCCGCCTTTGCTCCAGACTGCGGTGCACGGTGTGCTTTGTGTGCCTGCCCCTCCATCCAGACGACTAGATTTGTAGTGAAACAGAATAAGAGGGCAGAGACGGCCAAGCAGAGAGGACTTGCAGCTTCAGCGCGATCGAGAGCAGCAATATTATTACATGCCTGATCGGCTTATGTAAGCCGAAAATGGGGACCGACTGGTGCTCGCGGCCACGTGATCGACGCGTCTTGTTCAACCCTTGCCAACTCTTCTCCTCTTGTCTCCTCTAAGGCCTGGCTCTCTCCGTCCACTCTCTCGATACCTGCACACTGCTGCGACACCCCACACTTATTTTCAGGCGATGTCGAGACGCTCGTCGAATCTCGAGTTCAGCATTCGTGGCGACGAGCTTGAGCAACATCGCATCCAGCTCGAACACAATCTACAGCACACCGACCTATCTCTGCATCTGTCCAATCCTGACGAGGACTACTCCGACGTTGAATACCCCAGACATAACTCAGCTCCATCACCCTCCTTCGCATTTGCCTCCTTCGAACAACGCTCTGGCGACCAGTTCGATCCCCATGAGCAGAGTCAGTATCATGCATGGTCCTTCCAATCCTTCAACCGGGACGAAACAGGCGGCCCATACGGTGGAGAAACACTGTCTACTGCAGCACATCATGCCAGCGCTCTCACTCTTAGCGCTGGCCTTGGTGGGAGAGCTAACCGAAGGGATGTCAGCCTTAGCGGCGCGGAATATGACCCAGATCGTCCTCTTCAGGGTATCATAGCGGGCATTGACAGCCGCTTCAGTGTGCTCGATGTGGACTCCACGAGGTCGAAGAACTTGGTGCGTATCGTCTTCTCAGAGGCTTCGGGTTGTAAGTCGCCGAAAACGACAAACCTCCCAAGCTGTTGGCTACCAGCCGCGTACTCAGTCTAACGCCTGGGATATTGGTATTGTAGACCTCAAATGCCGTTGGCTTTGATCCACTAGTTGTCGATGTCGATGATACCGCCGAGCTTGACAGAGTACTCGAGACTGGCCATGCACGGATACCCCCAAAGATTCGCTCCCCCGCCTCCTCCTTCTCTTCGAGTAGCTCACCTTCTGAGCCTGCCTCTCCTCGTCCTCAGTCACCATCTTTGCGGCCGAGGCTCTCTGACGCGTTGCATGCCGTGTCTTTCTCTCCCAAGCGGCCACGTAGTGCACAAGCACAGTTGCCGCCTCGCCAACGCGCCGATTCTCCATCTGCTCTTCCGTCAGTGACGAGGAGAGTATCAACGCCACCCCTTAGATCATCTTCGCCCAGCTTCTCCAGACACTGCGAGGGGACCACACCCAGGCCAAGCCGCCAGAGCCACAACGTTGCGACTAGTCACGATAACTACCAGCAGTCTCTGTCGTATGTGGATCCAGCTGTCAACGTGCTACCGCCCACTCCGTCGGTTTCGAATGGGTCCAAGTTTTCTAGGATGGCGCGAGATCTGGCGCAGAAAATCGAAACGGAACAGCACTTCGAAGATGGTCGTGGCCGTGGGCGCGATGAGCCTGAGCGCATTGTGGCGCAAAGTACGGTGCGTGATTCTAAGGTGGTCAAGCAGCGCAGGGAGCGAAACCCGTTCCAGGATGTCGCCAACCGTGCTGCAGGCGCTGCTAAGATGAGACAAGCACCTGTCCAGAAACCTCCCCTAAGGACACCGCTAAAGAGCCGAATCCATCTGCCTGACGTGACAGGCCTCACCAGTGCGATCGGCTCGCCCGCTCGAATTGGAATGGAGTTCTACAAGTATGACGGGAAGGATGATAATGAAGGCGAAGGTGATTCATGAACGGCTTCGTGTCCACTTTTGCTGACCTTGTTGCGCAGCACGTCTGTTTGCCACGCTGAACGCGGTGCAGTCAAAGCTGGCCTTCCTCGAGAACGAGAACAGTATCTCTCGCCGCCGTGTCCATGAACTGGAGCTAGAACTAGAGGCCTGTAAGCAGGAGGTAGCCAGAGAGCGTACCAAAGTCCTCGATCGCGAGGAGGTCATTGCCCAGCGTGCTGCAGATGTGATCGGACGCGAGCGCGAGCGACTTGCAGATATCAGTCGACAAGCTAGAGGAAAGGCCAGGGAGCCTCGACGCCGCCCTGACGGCGACTCTTCATACCGTGCGGCGAATGAAAGCCGATACAAGGAGGTTGTGGAGGAGAAAAAAGGCGAGTGCAGTTTCTGCTGAATTGCGTAGTCATATTAAACTCGCCAACGCAGCCCTAGAGGCCCTGATCACGACCCTACGCAACCACCTATCACGTCTCACTACTGAGCTCGCGGAGCATCAGCATCTCTTGGAGGATCTCCGATCACTCCGCGACTCTGATGCCCGCGCGCTGGCTGAGAAGAGCAGGGACGTGGACCAGCTTCGTCAGGAAGTTGAGCGCTTAGCCGGAGAAGTTGAGGTTCTCAGAGGCGTCGTGGAGGAGGGTTTGAAAGAGCGACGTGCAGCCCGCGAACAACTCTCGCGGGAATTGTCACACGATGTCAGTGATGACGAGCGCAGCGGGCGGTCAAGTCCTGTTCAAGACGATAATGCCCATCGCGCGAACACCACTATACACGCAGCAGAGGTGTCGTCTGAGTCGGACGAAGAGGACGATGTTTCGGAAAGCTCTGGACACCGGTCGCCCACTCCGTCGCGCACCCGCGAGAACCTGGCGGATAGGACCACACGGACGGACTACGCAACGCTAGGTTCCTCACAACCACCCGACGAGCCCAGCACGCGCGCCTTCGTCGAACCTGAGGAGCTTGGCCTTATTGCCAATGATGTGCAAGAACGACGCTCGGAGCGATCGGTTTCCCAGTCCTGGTCGTCCGGCTCAAGAGACAGGAGTGTATCCCGGCCGATGTCTAGAGCATCCGCGTTATCTCGTTCCACGTCGTCTGCGCCCTCCATGATGGGTTCAAGGCGTGTAAGTTCACCGTCAGTGTCTAGACGTAGCGACGATGAAGGCGATGGCGACAAGGTCTCAGATGACGAGACTCGCCCTGCGACACCCAACGCACAAATGGCCGCGCCCTCTCGGTCTCGCCCAGCAGCCCCTACGCCTGCCCATGCTCTTCGGGATCAATATCGGAACACACGGCCAGCTCCTGACAACAAGGCCTCGTCGAGCAAGGCGCGCGCTGCAGTTGAGGAAGAAACGCCCTTTCCAAGCATCCGTGGGAAACACATGGAGCGTCTCTTCTTTTCTGCACCGGAACATAACGCGGAGACTTGCACAGTATGCCACCGTCGTCGACGAACTCACCACACTGCTGGTGAGGATGCAGAGCCAATTGCTTTCTGGCTCTCAGGTACGGTCAAAGCGCGGAAGCCCAAAGTCAGGGTGGACGATGAGGACGACGAAGGTTTTGCGGAAGGTCCTGAGGACGACGCTCAGCCGCAGCCATCTGGCAAAGGAAAAGAGCGCGAGAGTGCACGAGTTCCCCAGCAGACAGTCCTTGCACGCGTTATCAGGGAGCTTGAGGATGACTTCGCGCATTACAAAAGGTCAGCATATTGCACCACGCCCATGTTTATTGGCGTACTTATGTCCTATCTAGTATCTACGTGGAGCTGGCCGACCAATACAAGCTCATGGACGCTGTCTCCAACGTCGCGAAGAGAAACATCGTCGCAGGAAATCTGCGTGAAGTCATCGACATTCTTGAGCAAAAGGTGAAGAGAAGCGTATCATACCTACCGCAAATCGTTGTTGACTGTGTTACATTAGGGTGACCAAATTGCGTCATTGTATGACTTGCTCACCTTCCAAGATAAACCAACAAGTCAGTCAGTCGTGCCCGACAAGGCAAGGCGACCACCACCGGTTGATGTCCCACCCCGAGAAGCACGTCGTGGGTCAGGACGGCAGGGCAACGCTGCTGCATCATAGCCTCATTGTACCTGTTGATTTTTAATCTATTAGTGTGATGTTGTCGTTAGCGTTACGTCCCGCCATGCTGAAGAGCTCGCAAACTGCGAGCACATGATGGCAGTGTTCTCTCCATTCTTCTGCCTTACTCTTGTCACGTTGGCATTGCTCTGTTTTCGCTATATATTCTCTTGAACTTTGCCGCTGCCCTCCCTCTCTCGGACATTGTTCTCCAACATCATATACTATGTCGAAATGCAGAACGCTGTGTCGTAGCTACAAGAAGTATATAGACCAATAAGTCAATCATAACGCGTAATGTGTCGTGAGCGGTCGTAACAGTCGTAAGCATGAATGTGTACAGTGGCAGTAGGCGGTTATGCAATTGGACAGGAAGTCGTTCACCTACGTCCTGCCTTCACTTTGACATCCTGCCAAAATGAACGCCATTGCGGGTGCGATGCGTCATTGGCAGTCGGACTTCCCTGAAGTGCGCTTGCGGTTGGTATTGAGGGTGGCCCTGATGGGCTGTATGCGGCTTGCTGTGCGGCGGACACACGCTCAACAGCGTGTATCAGCGAAGGTGTTGCAGGGACGGACGCAAAAGCTGGTGTTGGTGAAGCGTCTGAGGACGCGGCGGGCCAAGGCTGGGAGCGGTCGATGGCTGTCGTCCCGAATCGTAGCTCTACTGTATGCGCTTCTCGCGAAGGTGTCTCTGCCAGCTTAGTAGAATGGCGGCGCATGAAGGACGGGGTCCAAGTCTGAGAGTCCCGTGAAGCCGATTCGTCTATCTTCCCTGACGTGACATCCTCCTCATAATCTGAATAATCTGGTGCGCTGGTCTCGTCGTCAATCTGGAAGTGCGACTTGGCTTGCGAAATCCGTAATTTCTCCTTGTCCACGTCGAGCGTATTTGCGAAGCTGTCCTTGCCTCGTTGATCGAGGTTGGTAAGGGTGACAGACGAGTCGGTCCTACTGACAGTGCGCATGATTGCCGAAGGCTTCTCCTCGCAGTCCTCATCCGAACTAGAGAAGTCGTCGACATGAAGAGGGCTGAACTTGATCGCCTCGCGACCACGCTTAGCCCGGTGACCCTTCGCACGGAACTTGCGCAGGAATTGCGGCGTCTCCGTCGGGAGTGGGATGACGGAGGCGGATGACTGGAAGCCCTGGCTATTCCTGCGCTGTTTCTGCAGGCGAATAGGCGAAGGGATGGATTGCTTGAGGTCAACGTCGACGGGGTAGATTATTTCGGTAGGGAGGTGCGCATCGCCCAGGCCGAAGTGACGAGACCAGAAAGAGGTCAGAGGCGCGAACGTGCCTGCGCGGTCCGCAGAATTTGGCAGACTGGTCGTATATTCGGCGAGATAGTTGTCCCATTTCTGTGGAGAGATTTAGGAGCGCACATCCTGAGGATTGGAGGGCGGCACGCACTTCGTCTGGGTTCTCTCCTAATTTGTATCGGAGAAACCAGTCGCAAGCTGTGCCGGACAGGAGGAGCAGGCAGTACGCCGCACTCAGCCCCTTCTCTGCATTCGTTCCCCAACCCGCGCCGTCGCTAACCCAGAGGCGCTCCCAAACGTTCCCCCAAGCGCTGATTCCGACGAGCAAAGAAATACAGGTTACTACGCCAAAAGCACCTGAAGCAGATGCCCCAATTCGTACAAAGAGGTGTTGATACCGTGCAAGAGGAAGTAGACAGAGCACGGTGCCAACGAGCAAGAAGACGGATACCAGAGCGACGCGAGTGATCAGTGATGGATGAACAATGACACAGATAGCCAGCGCGAGGAGGGTGCTAGACAGTCGGTGATATTGAGCAGTAACTCAGATTACCAGGTCATATGTACTCACTACCCGGAAACACCAGTGAAAAACAAAGCAGCATACTTCCATCTGCCAGCAAGGAGCGTGCAGATAATCGCCGCGAGTACCCAGACGGCTAAGAAAGCTTTGGAACTCAGTTGTGGCGTCCCTCTCTCGTTCGGGACCACGAGAGAGAGGAATGTGACGAAATAGACTAGATGCATTTAGGATCCTGTTGGACCAATCGTGCATGGAGCGCACCTCCGAAGGCGTAACCAGAGGCAAGGCCGCCAAGACCTCCCTCAAGCAAGAGGAACCTCCGCATGAAGATTTGCACGCGATTGGGGGCATGGGAGCGCGTTGATACTGCTGTAGACGTTATCCGAGGTGCGAAGGTGCGAGTCCGGTCGAGTGTGAGGAAAGCGCCAGCAAAGGTAAGTACGAAGGACACCAAGATGAGAGGCAATGAGTACGCCAATCTGTACGGAGTAGATTCAAGGAGGGTCGTGAGGGAATAGTCAGTCGTGTTGAGAGCCATCGTGAGTTTGAATACCACTGCTCAACGACGTCGTGTAGATAAACCTGCGAGCAAAGCCAGTAGAGAAGAGCAAGGTTAGCAGGATAGCACAAACTGACGACGTCCTCGAGCCCGACAGTAGTGGACAGAGCAGCCAAGGCCTGCA
This sequence comes from Postia placenta MAD-698-R-SB12, assembly GCF_002117355.1. NCBI lineage: Eukaryota > Fungi > Basidiomycota > Agaricomycetes > Polyporales > Adustoporiaceae > Rhodonia > Rhodonia placenta. The sequence continues at coordinate 470,734 of NW_020169854.1, read as the reverse complement.
CGGTGGTCGAGATGAGCGCGAGGAACGACGAGCTCGGAGCTTCACTTGATCGAAGACGCAAGGAAACTGCCGAACTCGCGAACACAGGCGATGATTTTGTCTGCAGTTTCTTGGTTTAGATCTCCTGCTCATGCTTGCTCTCATCCCACAACCAAACCTCGCTATTTTCTTCACAAGTCACCGTGGACTAGTGACCACAAATGGCAAAAATCGCAGCCCTCAAGGGTGTCTCGCGTTCGCACAAGATTTCGGATTCTGGTCCGCATTCGAAGAGACTTAAGAAACGGGAACGTCCATGGGTCGACGTCTCTGACGACGAACTTCATGTGAAACGGGCAAAGAAGGGGACTGGGGATCGATCTAAGAATTTGAATGGTTCACCGAGCAAGCCCTCAGCACTAGAGTCAAAAAAGAAGGCAAAAATAGGCCATCCGAGCAGGCACCTTGCGAATGGCACGAAGCAGGCTTCTATCCAAGAGCAGAGGAGGGAGCTTCCCATCACTTCTGGTTCGTAGTAGTCCACTCAGTAGCTGTTCCACCAACAATATATCTTGTACAGGCAAGGATGCTCTACTCGATGAGATCAGAGACAACGATGTTACGATCCTTATTGGTGAAACTGGCTCGGGAAAAACAACGCGTAAGTATTGAAGGTCTGTTCATTGCTCTGGTACTAACTGTTTTGTTCCAGAGGTTCCCCAATACATTCTGGAGTCAGGAATCTCTGGGAAAGGCATGATCGCCGTCACCCAACCCCGCAAAGTTGCGGCGACATCGCTGGCGACCCGAGTCGCTACTGAACAGAACACTTCTGTCGGGGGTCTGGTCGGGTACTCTGTTCGATTTGACGAGGCAAGCTCAGAAGACACTCGAATCAAATATGTTACGGACGGGATGCTCGTTCGGGAGTTATTGGGAGACACTCTACTCTCGCGATACAGCGTCGTTATTGTCGATGAGGCACATGAGCGGACTCTACGAACTGATCTCCTCCTCACGAATTTAAAGAGCATACAAAAGACTCGCAACGCGCCTGCTGACGCGAAAGGCAAAGGTTCGGTTGCAAAGCTCAATCCTCTTAAAATCGTCATCATGAGCGCAACACTTGATGCGGAGAAGTTCAGCAAGTTCTATGATAAGTGCGTTCGAATATGGAACCACTTTGTTGAAAGGCTAGAGCCTCGACTGATCCCATTGTAGTGCCAAAGTCATATATGTAAAGGGTCGCCAGCATCCCGTCACAATCTATCATACAGCCATCAGTCAGCCGGATTTTGTCGACGCGGCAATGCGAACGTTCTTTCAAATACATACGGATCAACCTCCTGGTGATGTGCTCATTTTCCTGCCAGGTATGTCTAGGACAATTATAAAGCTGTTTGATAGATTTTTCAATTTCGTCCAGGTCAAGAGGACATTGAAAGTTTGGATAAGTCCATCAAGCTGTACGCGGATCGGCTTCCAAAGGATAGCTCTGGTGTAAGCCACCGTAGAATTGCCTGAAGTACCGTGCACTCATACCTCCTTGCAACACATAGATCGTCGTATGCCCCATGTATGCAGCGTTGCCCCCTGGGCAACAAGCGAAGATATTCTCGCCCGCTCCCCAAAACACTCGAAAATGTATCCTTGCGACCAACATTGCGGAAACCTCTATTACAATCCCTGGGATTAAGTATGTCATCGACACAGGTAAATGTAAAGAGAAGCGGTATATTGCACGAGACTCTGGAACGGGTGCGTATGTGCTGAGACGTCTACCACCTTTGCCTTATCCACATCATAGGGTTCGACACGCTCTTAACTAAGGATATTACGAAATCATCTGCGATGCAAAGAGCCGGACGAGCCGGGCGAGAAGTTTGTTTCTAGTTCTGGCCGTCACGAGTGGACACTAATCAGCCTGCTTAGAGCATTGGCTTCTGCTTCCGTTTGTACACGGAGGAGTCTTTCAAGGCATTGCCGGATAGCGCTGAACCGGAGATACGCCGCTGTGCACTTAGCTCCAGCCTGCTGCAACTCAAATGCCTTGGACAGGATTTAGAGCAACTGGACTTCATGGACAAACCGGATTGGGAAGCCAGTATGTCTACAAGCCGAGTCCGCGCGACCTAATGCTTAAGTTCCACGTGCAGTTGCGTCGGCGCTGAAGACTCTGTATCTTCTCGGTGCCATCGATAACCAAAAACACCTCACAAAGCTTGGGCGTGACATGGCTGTCCTTCCTCTAGAGCCGCATCTCGCTCGTGCGGTCGTCGCGTCGCAAGAATGCGGCTGCACGCTCGAAATCATCGACATAGTTTCGGTGTTATCAGCATCATCCAAGCTTTTCTTTGACTCGACAGACGAGCGGGAGGCTGCGGCCGAGGCGCGACGGAAATTCCGGCACTCGAGCGGCGACCACATGACGATCCTGAATGTCGTGAGGTCGTACCAGGAGATCGTAGCCTCGGAGAACAAGAGCGGGCGGAAGGAGTGGTGCAAGAAGCAGTTCCTCAATGATCGGTGCCTCAGTGAGGCGCGGGATATTCGCGATCAGCTGCGAGAGGTCTGCGTGCGCATGGGCGTCGACTGGCGCTCGTCATGCGGTGACGATGAGCAGCCTGTACTGAGGAGCCTTGTGCGAGGCCTTGTGCAACAGGCTGCATTCTTGCAGCCTGATGGATCGTACAAGCAACTCATGGGTCCTTCGGTATGTGTATGCGTGGTGCGTCGGTGTCCGGTATTGATGTTTCCCTTCTAGATTGTCAAAATTCACCCTTCATCGTCGCTGTGTGACAAGAAGGTTCCGGCGATCATTTATGACGAATTGGTGAGTGAGCATTGAGATGCCGAATTATAGTCAGACTGATGGCACCTTAGGTATACACGAGTCACATCTATGCGCGGGGCGTGTCGTCTGTACCCCGCAAGCTTATCGCAGAGGTATCTGTCTTTAAGAACAAAAATATAGGATGAAATATATGCATACATATCCACGTTTGTTCAGTGTTTACTACCTACTTGGCTAGCTTTGGATAATGCGTTGGCTTGTATGCTCTCAGGCGACAGAAAAGATAAATGAGACGAATTTTGTTGACCCGAGTAGGCTCAGTTCACCTGCTACTTGGCTCCAAATCCTGACCTGCCCATTTCGATGACGCGTCACGCTTGGGCGCAAGGATAGTGTGACGTGTGACGAGACTCGAGGCGCGAGCACGAGCGCTCTTAGCGTGATTCGCGACCGCGACTTGCTGTGGCCCTCAAGCGCGTCGGCATCGCGCGTACTGCGACGGCCCTTTTCTTCATATCATGAACAAGAACGACTGGTATCGGCAACAGCCAAATGGGTATCATCAAGAATATTCCTCACCGCAGGTGCCTGCGGGCAGGGTGACCGCGGATTCGGTGCAAGATGCACACGCGCTACTGGCCGTATACCCCTTCGCTTCGGCAACGCCTGCTACACACGGTGCGTTCATGCCTTGCATTTATCCGCATATACTCACCCTTTAATTCATTCTATAGTTGCTAGGCATCTGAGTAACCTCTCCATATCTGCCGCACCGCCTTCGTATATCCAGCAGCACGCATACGGCGGACAGGCGTCCTCTTCACACTCCCCGCATTTTCCCGTATCTTCGGAGTATGCTGCAGAACTCAACCACATGGCGTCACCGTCTATCCCTGCATATGACGGAGGTTATTGGGAGGCCACGAGGAACGACGCTGTCAAGTATTTAGGGGAGCAAGGCTTGTCAGTGTGTTCTGCACCTGAGGTGGTTTACGTGATTTAACGTCATTGATCTAGCGCATACTCTTACTATAACTCATCAAGTCCATGGGATCAGTCATTCTCTCACCCATCGAGTTATCAAAGCATCCCCTTCGCGCATTCCGTCTTCCAACACTCCGCCCCGTCCACTGCATATCCGACCCCTCCGCCCCCGGGCATCAGTACATCATCTTCCTCTCTTGCGCATGCACTAGAGGAGCCTATACCAAAACGCGCAAAGACCATATACAAGCCCGAGGAGTCAAAGCAGTTCTTCAACGACTTCATTGCGAAGAGTAGCGCAGACGCTGCCTCTCAGTCTCTGCTGAAACGGAGCCATCCGACGACTCCCCATCGTCCAAGGCAAGTGCTGAGGGAGGAGGAAAGCCCCGACCCTCTCGCTATTGGTTTCTCTAGCCCGCATACACCCACAAGTATGCAGACGCCACGCAAGCGAAAGACCATACCCTGCGTGGAACTGCCATCCCTGAAGCGTCTACAGCTCGATCAAGTCAGCAAAACCAGCTCGAAGTCGTCGGCTAAATCATCAACGAAACTCGCTCGTACGCCGACGGTGTCAACCGGAAATGTCCTAGGCACGCCCACGGCGAAACGGTTGCTGCCCTATGTGGAAGTACCCTGCTTGCCCCAAGAGTACCTCACTCCGACATCGCGTAAGCGGACTCGCTCGCCGTCTCGCACGCCTGTATTGAACGGCAAGGGGAAGGGGAAAGCCAGGGACATGGATTATGATGGCGATTTGGGAGGATTTGGGTCGAGTGATGACGACGGCCCTAGGAACGGTCACCGACCTATCCCCAACGGCAGCGTCCACTCATCCAGCAAGCGGGCCACCGGCGAGAGGGATGACCGAGGTCTGTTCTCATCCCTTCCGTGTATTCGCATTTCCTGACCTCTAGCTAGCTCCAATCGAGAAGTTCACGACATTGCTGGAAGACATATTCGAGGCAGAAGATTCCTTGCCACCGGATGCTGACGTGCGCGACTTGCCATCGGAGTTCTTCTCGCCGCACACTGTCGAGAGTGCATATCCTCTTCTCCACCCCAACCTTATTCGGAAGCTATCCACCCATATAGGCAAGGTCGCACGCCCGAGCAAGCGTATGCGCCTCTCCTCCCGCGAGGGTAATGCGCATAGTGAGACTCCCCGTCGGAAAGGGAGGATGGCGGAGGTTGACGCAGCAGTGTTGTCGAGAACTCTCAAGATCCTTGAGCGAAGCGTCAAAGCTGGCGAGGACCTCGAGCCATTTGGCGCTGCTGCACCCATTGTCCCGAAGAAACCACCGAGCAGCCCAAGGAAGAAGTCCACCAAGAAGGGACAGACCGGTGAGGACAGGCGCTCGAAAACTCCTAAGTCCCTCAACGATGAGCCTGGCTCTGGAGATGAAGGCCTCTCTGTCGGTGTCGATGACGACTCGGCTTCGCAGGCTGTGACAGAGACGGACCTAGAGAAGTTGTCCAATACCCTGGATGTGGCGAGAGATAGCCTTTTGGCGGCAGATTGTTGCATCGGACTACTCAGTAGTGATCGACTTACGAAACAGGCGAGTTATGGGTGCTGTATGCGCAATTACCATTCGATCTTTGACACCTTTCCCTTTGTCCACAGTTGTACTCGGAAGAGCTGATCACAACGTGCCTCAGCACTGTCAAAAATCAGCTAGCAAAGATTGTCTATCCCTTCGTGGAGGCATCTACTGATAGTAATCATCAGCCACCCCTGCTGCGACACGTCGTACAGCCATCTTCCCGCGATGGCAGTCATCGACGCCAATTGGCAGAGATATTCCAGGCTATTTCTTCAGTCGTCCCTCGCATTAACGACCTAGTATCTGCTGAGACGATGGCCATGTCCGAATCCATCATCATACAGGCCGTCTACATTGCCATAGGGCCGTTCTTTGTGACGGAGGGCAGTGAAAGCGAAGGTAAGGGTAAGAAGGACCTTGCTGTGTTACACACATTGGGCAATAGCGCCATGAGAGGTCTAAGGCTGGATGCGCTAGCATTGATGCGAAGTGTAAGTTAATATCAAGAACGGCAACATTTCGTTGCTCACGTGTTCCAGATCTTCGCCAACCATGAAGAACAACGCAGCTGGATCATTGAAGAAATCCTCTCATCTCTCATCAAGCTTTCAGACACCAAGCAGAAGGCCGGCCAATTTCGGTTCGCTTATTGATGGTCCGCGAGATGCGAGTTTGCATTGACTTGACCTATGTAGATTGCGCGATGGTCGCTCTATTCGTACTGTGTCCGCCTTGCTCCTACAGCTCGTACAGACGTCTGCACACGACGTGCGTGTGGAAGCCCGCGCCCTCCAGAGTGCGCGCGAGCAAGTGCTCGCCATGCGTCGACAAGAGTCATCGGGTGATCTGCGCCAAGGCCCCTTCCTTGATGAGAAGGACATGGAGGTGAGTACTGACTGACGAGAACCAGACAGAGTAGTCCTAAGGTCCCGCATTGCAGGAAATCCGCCTGTACACGTCTGGTCTGGACTCTGCAACCAAAGCAGCTAAGACAATCATTGCCTTCCTAACCCAGCGGTCAGTCACGTCTCGTTGCTCTGTTGCAGGAATCTGATTGCCGATTAAGGTCGGGGAAGAGCAAGGTTACTAAGAACTCGAATGAAGCTGAATACAGGACTATATTTGACAATCTCATCTCCGACCTGTTGGCAGTGCTCTTTTGGCCTGAGTGGCCAGCGGCTAGTCTTCTCCTGAGCATCATTTGCAAGTTCATGGTCAGTGGTAAATGCATATCCTCTCAACCATAACCCGCCAACAGAAGCCTAGGTATCTTCCTTAGATGACGTGAAGACGACGAACCAAAATGATAACAATGCCATCAAGACTATTGCTCTCGATCACCTAGGGGTCATAGCAGCTCACTTGCGGTCGACGCTGCTCAAGTTCCGCGACGAGAAAGCCCTCAAACCTTTGGACGAGGTACTGCTTTTCAGTCTGCGTCTCGCGCTGAAAACTAATTCCCGTTCTCAGATCTTGTCATCTGTTAACACGAAGCAATTGCAACGGTTGGCTTGTGCTCACCAGGATCTTGGTTCACACCTCACTAAGCGCGCATCAGAGGACCAAGCATATGATGTACGTTCCTTTGGATACTCAGATGGATGCTGTCATTAATATGCATCTAACCAGAGTGCGCGTGAATTGACGGCTGTTTTGTGGGGACAAGAGCTAGCATTCACCCTGCAACAATGTAGTGCCATGATCACGGATACAGGCGAAGATCTCGATCCCCTGGTTGATCGAAGCAAAATCCTTGCGTTCGGTTACAAGGTCAAGGAGGCTCTTCGACGGATCTGGGATGGCTCCACCAATGATGTGTTCGACGTCGGGTACGTATCAAACTGTATCGCGGTTTCTTCCCTCTCAATTGTTTTTGCAGAGGTACACATGACGAGGTGGCTCACACCCACCGCTTATCTGAAGAGATTGGGACCATTCAGACTTTCAAGAATTCCTTCACACCGATTCTGAATGTAGTCTTGCAAGCTTTAGATGCTCCTCCTGTGTTCATGCGTACAAAGGCGCTCAAAGCATTGGGGCAGATTGTTACTAGCGATCCTAGCATTCTCTCTACGGTAGGTCTCCAATATGACGTCCGTGTACGCACACTCATCGAAGCGGGCAGCCAAATGTGAGGAGGGCAATCGAAAGCCATCTGCTAGACAGTTCTTCTGCTGTCCGTGACGCAGCGGTCGAATTGATCGGCAAGTACATGATCGACTCGCCAGAGTTTGCTGCCGACTACTTCTCGAAGATCGCGGATCGTATAGCGGTCAGTCACGACTTCCATGTGCCGTATTCACAGCCGCTGACAGATCGCATTATAGGACACTGGTCTTGGTGTCCGGAAGCGTGTCATCAAGCTGCTGAAGTCGTATTATCTCGTGTCGGATGACAGGGGTCGTCGTATCGAGATATGCACCCGCATTGTCCTGCGCATGCTCGACGAAGATGATACTGTGAAAGACCTGGCCATCAAAACAATGGAGGAACTCTGGTTCCAGGGACCAGGGTTCACACAGAGAGGAAAGAGCCTCGCTGTCGCTGACGACAAGTCACAGCTACTTTCGAAGGTATCTGTCATCATGGGTGTCTCTAGTCACTTCAAAGATCGACATTCGCCACTGGAGGACCTGCTTCATCAGATGATGGTCGACAAAGGGGGTGCTGAAATGACATCTTTGCACACTCGGTATTCAGAGATCTGTGAGGCTTTGATTGATGGCTTAGTTGATGCCTCCGATCTCCCTGGCTTTGTAAGCTGTCCTGCCACGCAAGACATATCTGGCGTTGCTGACTGTCTGACAGACAGTTGTCAACTGTGTGCGGACAATTCATCTATTCGCCTCAGCTTATCCAGCTGTGCTTTCCGGTGCCAATGCTTCGACCCTTCTTCCGTACCTCAAAAACGCAGCCACAGTATGGACATCGTTGACCAATAGTCATTTCCCCAGACTCATCCTAGCTTGCAGCCCGAGGAACAGTCCACCTCTGACTACCTGCTCCGTATTTTCCGGGCGTCGATCCCACACATGCCGAAGACAGCTGCGAAATTTGGCCAAGAATTGCAGCTAGCTTTACAGCCGATGATCATCAAACCATCTGCCTCAGCTGGACTGCTGGTATGTTTCCTCCTTACGTCGTTGTGAGCCCTTGTTTAACACTTACACTGGATGCAGGGCCTGCAGGAAACCGTTGCATGCATGTGTGCAATTGTGCTTCACATAACTCACGACTTCGGCCGGCTGGTGGCGCTGTTGAAATCATGCAATGGTGTGTAAGGATCCACCGCAAATGACCCTTCCTCTGACTAAATCGTAACATATCAGCGCGTTTGCAACAGGCGATCAGGAGACCGCCCTCACAAGTCATGACAACATCTGAGCAACGGGCGCTCTCGATCCTCCTGTTCATTGTCTCATTGCTGTGCGAACACTGTCCGTTCGATCAAATACGAGCTGAGAATGAACGTACGTCGTGTTCACGCCCAAGATAGGTTGTGATGCGCTGATATTCTGTGTAGAGCTGCGACACGAGATCGAGAGTGTTACTAAGGCTGGTCTTTCGTACCACGTCTATGTCTCCTTGTAGACTAATGTTTGGTGTAGGGCTCGGTGATCGAACATGTCTATCAGAGTCTTCTAGAGCTCTATGACAAATATCGAGATGTGGGTCTTAGGGGCCGCATACTGCAATGCATGGGTAAGCGCGGGCCGCGACGGTGTCAACTGCTGTCTCATAGTTTCGTGCAGGATTCCTGTTCCGTGCGCAGCCTGCCCTCATGACGGTCGACGCATCGGCGAGCATCATGGACGCTATATTTGCTTCTCCGGATGAGGATGCACGAGGTCGCCTCCTGAGGATCGTGCAAGACTTCCTTGTCTCTGAAGCATCTAAGCATGCAGAGAAAGAGAAAGGTAATTAATTTGAGATTTTCAACAGTTGGATACATGCCTGAGGGATGCATTAGCCAATTCGAGGTCCAAGTCTTCAAGTGGCAAGGAGGTCAATATGGAGGAGCTAGTCGGTAATACTGACGGGTTCGCCGACTCAGGGTAAGCAAAATCTTTCTTTTTCGACAGTTCAGCCCTGACGATCACGACAGAGTCAGTTCTGCTGTAGTCCAGCGATATCTAGTACCCATCCTAGAAGCAGCGCTCTCGCATAACGCTCAGATACAAACCGCTGCCGTTGATATTCTCAGCTTCACCATCAAGCAGGGACTTGCACACCCGCTTCAGGTTAGTACTTCAGCTTGTCATTGCTGATACTAGTTGCCATAATAAACCATTCTTAGTCGTTCCCCGTTATTGTTGCGCTGGAAACCAGCCCGAACACTTCTTTTAGTGCACGGGCTAGTGCATTGCATACAATCTTGCATAGCAAGCATACATCACTTCTCAATGCTCGCTACGTGGTGAGTGCGAGGGCATCGTTTGATTATCAGAAGAAACTGGCACCGGGGCAAGTATATGGTGAGTCTCCGAGCCATTTGTGATGACTACACAGGAGTAATGCTGTTCGACCTATTGTAGGATATCGAATGACTTCAGGGCCTACTGCGCTCCTACATAGATGGTATTCCCTCGTGCGGGAGAAACGGGCGACCAGGCAAGATTTCCTCAAGGCACTAGTCAAGGTATTCGACATTGAGCTGCAAGCTAAATCATCCCAGGTATTATTACAGTCATCTTGATGAGAGTTCCTTCGGTTGATATACCACCACCAGGACGACGTAGAGTTCGTGCGATATATGGCAGAAAACTTCGCTGCGTTTGAGTACAAGACGCAGGAGGAGGTCCTCACAGTGCTCAAATATCTGACCGGCGTCCTCTCGACGACCGGCATGCAGCTGGTGGAAAACCTTTCCCCGTCTCATCTACTCTCACAGCTTCACGCGCCAATGCAACCTGTATCCTTCACAGGCGACACAACACACCAGCCTATGGTGAGACCCGGCCGTGTCTACGTTCACGTCCATTTTCTCACCAAGTATTAGGAGGGTGTCATAGCAACAAGCGTACCATATTCATCATCTGGTGTGTATCACGTACATGGAACACATAGGCCTCGCTGATTGAACACTGTAGTATCCTTTGATGAGAGACTCCCTCTAATGCGGACGTCGATCATTGTTGCGATGATCATGTTGCTGAAGGCGTACCTAAAGATGTTGTACGGCATCTCTGAAGAGTATGTGAACAGTGGAGTTTTTTCAGCGAAAAAGACCGCTGACTGCGGTCACAGTAAATGTGCCAAGTGGGTAGTGGGGAAGAAGAGTGCCATAGGTGACAGGCCCGCTGCGCGGCGCCATGAGCGACCGCTACTTTGGGAACGATTATCGTTCGCCACAGCGCCGTTGCTGACCAACGAGGATTGCGACGTGCAGCGCACGAAGGTGAGCACGGTAGCGTCTAGAGCTCTCATTTCTCTCACTCATAATGAACCTATAGTTCCTCGAGATCTGGAACGAGGATGGACTGACAGCCGAACCCGAAGACGATTTCGCATGATAAATAAATGGACTAACTGTTTCTGATCGTTGTTGCTATCGTTGTTTCTTTGGTGTGTTACTGTGACTGACGTGCAAGCTGTTGTGCTACAATATCCTTATTGCTTCTTGTTCGTTCTTGATCCAAATCCAACATTAAATAATGGCTCGATCATAATGTACGCATTTCTGTCGAATACCATACAAATAGCATAACCCAGCCCTCTACTGGTTTGAAGCGGGTTCCGCAAGCATGGGCGGCCTCTTAACCTGGCCATCCTCGAAGATATGAGGCCCCTTGGGCATCTCACCGATGAGCTGCTTGGCGTCATCATCAAGCGCAGGCTCGTCCTCGAACTTCCATTCGAGCTCGCCGCCGTATGGCCTTGGGAGGTTCTTCGCGTCGACGAGAGTGCGAAGCGTGGGACCTGGGTCCTTGCCAAGGACATGGACCTTGCGCTGAGTGCCCTCATCGAACCAGCCCTATGAGCGACGCATCGGCTTCAGCATCGTGTTCGGGATGCACATTGCACGTCAGGAGCGAGGCATACCTTGACCCAGCCCCAGACGGTCGGGAAGAACGATGGCGAGTTGACGACCGCGATCGTATGCAGCGTCTCGGGGTAATTGGCCGTCGCTAGTCCGGAGGCCTCCTGGAGATGCCCACGGAGTCCCCAAAGTGTGCCCAGCGAGACATCCCCAAGGTCAATGATCGTCGTCACAGAAGAGATGGGTGTCGACGCATTAGGATGCGGGAGCGCGGAGCACATGTTGAGCACGAAGCGCGTCATGGTTTCGTATAGCGCGACACTTCGGGGGCGCACGGTGAGGGGACCGGGGGAGCGGGCACGACGGGCGAGGCACTCACATGCGCTGGTAGCGGCGCTCGGGCGGGACGGCCTCGAGCTCACGCTTGAGGGGTCCGATGGACGCGAGGCGGTAGACGTAGAGCGGGCGGCCTGTCTGGCGGCGGCGCGCGAGGTCTGCACACGCTCACACGAGGCGGCGAGTGCGGGACGCGCGCCGGGGGGCGGACTCACCTTGTCGCGGCGGCCGGTCCAGCGGGGGTAGAAGCGCCGCGCGTCCTCGAACTCGACGGGGTCGAAGGACGCGTAGAGGGCATTGACGGCGTGGCGGGTGCGCCAGGCCTCGGCGTCCTGGAATTGCTTCAGGGCCTTGTTCGGGTCGAAGCGACGCGCGCGGAGAAAGCGGCTGCAGGGATGTCGTTCGTCGGCTGGGTTTCATAGCAAATTAACGTGACGCAGCGGGCTTACAGGAGGGTGGGCTCATCATGGGATGCAGGTTTGGGGCCGTTGTCGGTGTGAGCGGAGGGGGTGTAGAGGTTGGCGGCGTGGAGTATACTCTTGAAGACGTTGAAGGCTTGCTGCTGGTCGGCGGAGAGATGGCCGAGATGGCCTGCGAGCTCGTCGTGCGCGATGGGCTGGGAGGACATGGTTGTACAACCTCACCCAGTAGACGCTCATCGATCACGATCGGACCAACAATTACATATGCAAGTTCTTGTGTTGACTTGTGTACGCGGAGCATGGATCTACTCCGGTCAGTAAAGTAGATGCGCTACGCCCTGCCCGCACTCGTCCATTCGCCGTCCCAGTATCGATGCTGGTGTCGATTACTCGCCTGGCACAATACTCAAATAGGGATGCTGGATCGCGCAGCCCCGCAACCGAGAAACCTCTACATCCACAGTGCCTCGTTGCGGCTGACGAACATTTGACTAGTAAACAGCGGACAGGAACAGAAGCACTGTTTTATAGTTATAGTGGAAACGAGCCGTAGAACTCTCGGCAAGTCAACAGGTTATCTCGAGTGTAGCGAATACGACCGCGGTTCGATCAACAGAAAACACCATATAGTACCGATTTATGATGAATCTGCTCGAGCGTATTCAGATCAGGTTCGCTACTGAAACTGGACGGGTGCGATCGACATAACCAGTATTGCGGCACGCATCATGCGCATGCACTCAGTCTTGTGCCGTTACTGAATGAACTTGAAGGGACAACTTTGGGATGGGCGCATCAAGGTCGAACATCATGATCACAAACTGGCCGCTCGTGGTGAGATGGTTCCCCTTCAACGCGAAAGAGGGAAACGGGGCAACCGCTTGCGGCGTGAAAAATAAGCAACGGATCATGGTTTGTAGAATCCTCATCCTTACCTGCGACAGACAGCTGTGTCCCGGGAGTCTCTAGGACCGTTCCGTTCGATCCGTCGTGGGCAGGAAAGTTGACTTGCAGTAAGACACTAGGATCAAACGTGATATGTGCGTCTGCAGGTATCTATCTCCTTTGTATGACCTTCGCAGTGGGCGGGAGAAATGTATAGCTTACTTGGGCATCATTGAATGCTACCTTTACTTCCTTCAAGTCGCTCTGTCCATTGATGGCAGGAGAAGCACAGAGCACCAAAACACACAAGGAGTTGGCGAGGCGCATTTGGTGTGATTCCGTTTTGTTCGCTTCTGCTGGCGATGCTTATATACCCGCTTTTCGACATGCTGCACCTAGGCACTGAAGCTGCGCATGCCGGCATATTGTCTTCCGACTAAGGCATAGTCACTGACACCCTCGGTTCGTGTATTTGATGTGGGACTTGTCATGCATGGAAAAACACTTGTCTGCTAGCCGTTGTTCTCCATACCCGCGTCCGTCGGATCCCAACAACCGAGGATCCAATCAATATCGATCATGATATTTGATTTCGATCATCTCGGACTACTGCCGGACCAGGAATACACAACTGTCACACGCATCCTCATCTCCGAACTTAAGGATGAAAGCAGGTTCTCAGTTCACTCATGTACAAACAGAATTGCACGCATGCAGCCAATGGCTATCTTCTTCTCATTCATCTACACGACTAACCCAGTGACTGTTTCAGAACCCAAGACTCTTTCCCGTGTCAACTAGCGACTGCTCCAAACCGATCCAGCCACCCAACGCCTCCGTCGCCACCGTGTTCTCGATCTTCTGCTTAGTAGGCTCGCCAGGCTCGCCGACGAGATCGGGTGCAACGTTGGCATCTGGGAAGTTCTTACGCAGGATAGCGAGGATCTGGTTCCACCCGGTCGGTTCTGCCACGCCCCATATGCGCTTGCCGCTGAGCGAGGGGTTGGTGAGCGCGGCGACGTGGAGGCGGCCGTCATCGCGAACGTCGATGAACCATTCTGAGTGCATTCTTGATCAGCTGTCCATAGACGGTGTGTATGAATACTCACGAGGTCCGACGGATTCTGCGAACTCATTATGGCCTTTCAAGAAGGATTGGATCCAGAAACCGGTTGAACGAGCGCCACCGTAGAGAACAGGTCCGAAGTTTGCATTCGGAAGAATTGTCACAATATCGAAAGGAGGCTGTGATAACACAATATAGGCGGGCGCGATGGAGAGAAATGAGTAGAGTGCGTACCTTGTTCTCCTCCATCCATTTCCACGCTGCCTTCTCAGACAGGATCTTTGTGGCTGCGTAGCGTATCCAGGCCCATTCAGGCTTCGCCTTGTCCTCTGCTGTGGCGTTCTCCCAGGCCTGAAGGGCACCGTCGTTCCAATTCTTATCCGTTACCGGCTCTGGGAAGAGGGCCGGTGGCTGGTAGCTCGCAATAGAGCTAGAGGTGAACACAATACGCTTTATAGATGGTTCATTTGCAGCGGCTTGAAGCAGTGCGACAGCTGCCTTGACCGCATGATGCGGCATGTCGTCCGAGGTGTCGAGGATGTCGCCCGGCAAGGCGACATGGGCGACGCCGTCCACACCCTTGATTGCGTTTGCTAGCTGTGTACCACTGGTGATGTCGTCTACGATGATGAACTCGAGCTTGGTGGTGTCGACGCCTTGTTTCGCATACGCGTTCCTGAGTTCTTCAGCACGTTTGAGGTCGCGCACGGTACCGCGTACGCGATGTCCGGCCTGGAGTGCTGCGAGCCCAACGTGGCTCGCGATGTAGCCTGTGATGCCGGTGACGACAATGAGCGATTGGGGCGGTATGCTAGGCATGATGAAGTATTCCAAGTTGGTGTGAAAGACGTAGCGTTCTTGTTATTCTTTTCACTCCCAACCATTGTTGTATATATAGGTGCCCGCGGCTTGCAAGAGGACTTGCTTAATAAGAAGCTTTGATAAGGGATCGGCATACACATACACGTCGCCGATCGGGCTTGCGAATGGGGCCTGGAAACATGGCGTCATGAGTTCTCGTACGATGGCGCCTTGCTGCTGGATCTCACATACTGTAGATTACTAACGATTTTTTGCAAAACTGATCGATTTTGCAAAACACCATGATCTCGTCTTCCGCTTCAAAGATTTTACATTGTCAACCTGTGAGGCCGATCGAGGATATATATATTTGTTGTGGAATGGGAGCCTTGGGATGGTTCATATGGCCTTCTGCAAATTAATGATAAGACAGATCTACGAGAAACGCAAGAACGCACTCCACACTCTGCAACTTCTGCCGCGGCGGAGTTTGAACTTGCCGCGGCATGACAAAGTTTGCAGAACCACTGCAATTTGGTCGCTTCTAGCCGGCATTCCTCTAAGTCGCATTCCGTTATGGATTACCTTGAAACTTGGTACACAAGATGCCAGGCTCATTGGGAATGATGCCCAGGTGGTAGAACAGTAAATGTTTCACCCGTTTGAGCAGATCGGCTCAGGCGTCAAAGTGTTTTGCAAAACGCCATAATGCGTTGGCCGCGCAGAGAAGGCTTACAGCGAAGAAATGGAACTTGGCATCGTCACGGAAATCGGTGTATCATTTCGGAGAACGGCCATTGAGGACGGGCAGCCAATAGTGATTCGGAGCACTTACGCGGAGGTACTGTCTTGGTAAGCGTTGCCTTTGCCAAGGCCGAAGTTCGCGTTCGGCAGGATGGTAGCGTCATCGAATTCAGCCTGCGGCGAGCGATTTGCAAGCAATGGTCAGTCTCATAACTCCGGCCGATAGGCAGGAGGATCCCTGACTGTTACGGAGCTAGACGTGAACCCGACGCGCTTTAGAGACGGCGTTTTAGCTGCGGTGCGGACGACGGCCTCTACAGATGCAATCGCCTTACACACAATACTGTTGTCCTCGCCGAAAGCGTCCGCCGGAAGGGAAACGTGCGCATTGTCGTCGACGCCCTGGAACGCAGTTGAAATTGCGTCTCGCTGGTCATTCTGTCGACGACCGCGAACTCGGGCTTGCTGGTGTCGACGTAAAGCTTGGCCCGTCGAGTAAGATAGCAGATTGTTCTCCATCCCTACAAACATTGGCCACGACATACATATGGGCTTCTGTAAGCCTCGAAGCAGCCGGCGGAATGACATCTATCGTGCGGCTTTGGGATGCTGGGACGCTGTCGTTTTCTCCCAGCTTAGCCTACGACATTGCAATGCAATGCGAAGATAGCTGAAAGGCTTACCGATTCAACGGCTCGTTGTTTGTGTGTCCTACCGACTGGGATTATATGTCACACAATTTGAATGGGGCAATATTTGGACAAGGGCCCAGCCTAGCAGGACCTATATCGACAACCTTGAGTGAGATGCGTCTGCCTTACAAGTCGTCGCTGGAGACTGCTTGTAACCCGGCAGAGTATACTGTACCATTGCCGCATGACAAATTTCGAGTTGTCCTTAGACTGATGTGGACCATCCTAAATTCCTGAACAGAGAATATGATGATCCAGATAAATACACATCCCGGGGAGTATCCAGCAGGGAAGCCTTAAAAAGACGGCTGTGCTTCAAGTATGTATCATGAGCCAAGGCGCGTCTGAGAGATCAATTATCATGGGCACTGTCCACGTGATCGCGAGGCTTATTCGTCGACATTCTGTCCTTGAGTGCTCTCCGTTGACCATCTTGTTATCAGGGCTAACGCGTATAACGACCCCACAATTATACTACAGCCTGCTTCCAAATGTCGGCTACCAGAGCTCAATCTGAAAAGGACAAGGTATACATCTGGCCCACTGATTCATCCTTGCGCCATTTGATCCATTGCGTTTGCAGGGCAATGCTGCCTTTAAGGCAGGTGATTACCCCACTGCTATAGGACACTACTCCGCTGCCGTTGTGGCGGACCCTCAAAGCCCAACGTACCCGCTCAACCGCGCGGCCGCGTACCTCAAACTAGGCAAGTGCGTGCTACCGCTGCGAAGCTCCGAAGGTCTCGAGCTGACTCCCCCGGCGCAGAAATGAGGATGCAGAAAGAGACTGCACGACTGTCCTGCGCCTCGACGCGAAGAACGTCAAGGCGATGTTCCGCCGCGGACAAGCACGGGTGGCGCTGGAGCGGTTGAAAGAAGCGCGAGATGGTGCGTGCACTGGCCGTTGCTGCTCGCGCGTCGCTGATCACTCGTGTCAGACTTCCAAAAGGCTCTAGTGCTTGAGCCGTCGAACGATGCGGTGAAGCAAGAGCTCAAGAAGGCAGAGGACGCGCTAAAGGCGCATAGCAAGCCCCGTGCGGTGCGTATGAACCTCTTACGCGCAAAGATGTTGGCTGACGCCCTCGCAGAAGCACCCAGTAGACGTCAGTGCGGCCCCCGCGATATCCGGCAAACCAAAGCCACAACGCAGGCGCATCCCAATCGAGATCATCGAGTCGCCCGCGACTGCATCGACATCCACGAAAACAGCAACCGGCGCGTCAAACAGCGGTGGTGACTTCATGACTCCCCTGTCATCTCGCCCGCTCTCGTCGACGCCCTCTCCGGCGGCGTCCACTCCATCGGTACCGGCGTCGAGTCCACAGCCGAAGCCGGCCCCGCACTCCTTTCAGGAAGCAAAGGAAGCAAAGGAAGCGCGGTCGAGCAGCAGGCCAGGCGGCGGGATCTTCAGGTCGAATGGACAGCACACCCTCTTTGGCGAGAAGAGCGCGTCGGAGACCCCACCAGCTGCACCCACGTCCACACCCGTGTCTACACCCACACCCATACCCGTATCTGCACCCACATCCACGCCCGTATCTGTGCCCGCTGCCGACGGAGTGTCTGCGGCAGGTCCGTCAACAGGACCAGCAAACGGGTATCCGCTCACGACCGACGCGCCCGAGAAGGCGAAGGCCCCGATCACGCTGTTCGCGTTCACGAAGCAATGGGAGAAAACGCGCTCTTCGGAGGAGCGCTGGCGTCTGCTCAATGTGCGTGCATGCTCCCGTTTGTGTGCTAGCGACTTGCCGTATGCTCACGTTCACGTTCACACAGGCGGTGCCGCCGGCGGCGCTGCCGGCGCTGTTCCAGGCGTCCCTCGACGCGGCCCTGCTCGCGGGGGTGCTGTCCACGCTGCGCGACGCCCTGCGTGCAGCGCCCGAGGAAGAGATGCAGGCGCGAGTGCGGGCGTACATGCAGGCGCTCCCGCGCGTGCCGCGCTTCGGGACGGTGGTTCTATTCATGAGCGACGCGGAGCGCGGCGTGGCAAGGGATGTGTGGGAGTTGCTGGGCGGGGGCGACGAGCGCGCGTGGGGGCGAGGCTGAGGTTGTGGGATGCGGCCGACGGTCATCAAGCTTTCAGGGTTTGTTTTCCGCTTCTCCTGATCGTGATGGATCGAGGGCTGCCGGGTCCTTGGGCTGACGTGTCCGCGCTGATGCACACGCAGAGCGGGTGCAATGTCTCATAGGTTTATACGCGATCGTCGGTCGGGCGTGCTTACTCCCACACCGTCTCCGGGGAGATGGCCAAGGCACGCCGGGATGTAGATCGGGTGGCAGGCAGACGTTGTGCAGAGTGAGACTTACGGCAGCGCGGGTGCTGTAGCGCGTAGCGGAAGCGAGGCTCGAGTATATATAATTTAGAGCGGGGTCCGCTTGCAACACATCAGCGCGTAACGTACAACGTGCACTGGGCACTCTTGCTGCTTCTCTCGACCGGCAGGTGGATACTCTACCGTCTCGTGTGTCGCCTCTGCGCACTGCATCGGCGAGCCGCTCCCTGTACCACAGGCGGGCATAGCGCGGCGCGGCCTACGCGTCCTCGTCGTCCTCGCCGGGCACGGAGTTCTCCGCATACCACTTCTTCAGCCATGCCTCTGCGACCACGTAGTCTTTCTTTACTCTCGCGAGCAGCGCGCCGATCCGCTCGAGCGCGACGTCCTCGGTGAGGTCGGTGCCGGACTCCTCGTCGCGCAGCTGGCCGTAATGCTGGATCTGCTCGCAGGTCGCCTGGACCTTGGCGACGCCCAGCGCGGCGGACGAGCCCTTGAGGAAGTGGCCGAGCGACGACAGCTTCGCGAGGTCCTTCTTTGTGCTGGGCGGGCGGGCGGTTAGTCGCGCGACGAGCGCAGGCAGGCA
>NW_020169854.1:442228-451616 GCF_002117355.1 Postia placenta MAD-698-R-SB12 | reverse complement strand
CGACGTCCTCGGTGAGGTCGGTGCCGGACTCCTCGTCGCGCAGCTGGCCGTAATGCTGGATCTGCTCGCAGGTCGCCTGGACCTTGGCGACGCCCAGCGCGGCGGACGAGCCCTTGAGGAAGTGGCCGAGCGACGACAGCTTCGCGAGGTCCTTCTTTGTGCTGGGCGGCGGGCGGTTAGTCGCGCGACGAGCGCAGGCAGGCAGGAGGGCGGCGCACTATGCCTCGTCCATCTCGGTGAAGGTCGTGCTGGCCTGGGTGAAGTACGCCCAGGCCATGCCCTTGGAGAAGTCGTGCGTGTCGTCCTCGTCGAGATCGAGGATCTGGTGGAACGTCTCGATATCGATCGTCTCGGACGGGTCGGCCTGGGGGCAGGGGACATGAGTGAGGCATGAGTCAGCAGGCGCGGGCGACGGCGCGCGCACGCACCTCGGCATCGTCGTCATCGGGCGCGGGCGCGGGGGTTGCGGGCGCTGCGGGGGTTGCGGCGGCCTCGACGGCGGGCGTGGGGTCGCGCGAGGGCGCGAGGGACGCCTGGCGCGCGGGGGCGTCGCTGGGCGGGCGTTGGGGCGCGGGCGACCTCTCGACGACGGGCGAGGGCGAGCGGGGGCTGGGATG
Source organism: Postia placenta MAD-698-R-SB12 (assembly GCF_002117355.1). NCBI lineage: Eukaryota > Fungi > Basidiomycota > Agaricomycetes > Polyporales > Adustoporiaceae > Rhodonia > Rhodonia placenta. Next base: position 450,999 of record NW_020169854.1, on the reverse strand, counting down.
CTCTGATGCAGCGCGGGGCACGTCCTTGAGTGCGGCGGCGGCGGCCATGGAGGGACAGACGGTGGTGGGAGGAGGAGAGAGAGAGCGATAATCGTCGCCGAGGCGTGCCGGGATGTCCCCGCCAGTCCGCACCGCGTCCTCTCCACTTTTCTTTTTTCCTGCCGTCGGGTGCAGTCTCAGCTGTGTTGATGTGCTCCACGCCCTTGTGTTCGCTCCTGCGCACGCTCTACACTACAACTATTCTTATTTATCGTCGCGGAGGCCGTCATCGATGAATGCGGGAGCGAGCAAGCGCCCCCCGTCCGCATCCGTCTGAGCTCTCCCACATTGCGCGCGTGCATTTCTGGGAAGCGTGCACGTTGGTGCGGCCTTCATATCAACGTTCACTAAGCGTTTCTGGATACATGCAGGTTGAACGATGAGTTTGTACAGTCTGTGGGGATTAGTAGAGCTTATCTATTTTACAAGTACTTGACTGCAGTCGCGTGCGTGATGGCGCACCGATCGGCGATCGAGCAAGATCCAGCTGTCCTCAACAGGATCATACACAATGCGCTCATGCACTGCGCCCACACCACATCGCAAAGAATGCGCGGGCGCGGCGCACGTCATGCATCCCATCGCGGTCGTGCACTGTCGATCGCGCCTCGCTCGCGTTGTCGCTTGCCTGTCGCTTGCCTGTCTCGTCTCCCATCTGCTCTGCGTCCCTCGCGCTCTCACTCACTTGATCGTCTATGCCTGCCTACCCTGCGCCTGCTCTCTCCTACGGCGCGTTCCGCACTCGCCGCCTCTGTGAGCCCGTGCAGACCTTGCGCGCTGCCGCCTCTTCTTCCTCGTCAACCTCGCCTCCTGGCCGCTCGCGTCGCACTGTGAGCGTCCCCGCCTCCGCCCGCCCATGCAGTTCGCGTATTCAGCACGCGCTGCGCCTCAAGCCGCGTCACGTCAAGCAGCGCGCCAAGCCGCAGTTGTTGCGCTCGCCATCCCTCAGCCCTGCTCGTCTTGCGCTGACACAGCGTGCGCACGCGTCCCTCACGCAAGTCGTCCCCTCCTCCTCGCCCCCGCGCCGTCCGCGCCTGCTCGCCCGCGCTGTCTCCTCGTCCTCGCCGTCAACCTCGCCGGCTACGACCACGCGCAGCCTCCCGCGTCTTATACACTGCATGTGCGAGCTCGTCCGCACGCCAGCATCCGCATGTCAGAAGGCGTCTGCCTACGCCGTCCGTATGTGCTCACTTCTTGCCGTCCACGCGCTCTCATGCACATGGCTCTCGCGCCATCGCGTGAAATCGTCGGCCGCACAGCAGAATGCGCTCGACCCGATGGCGCTGACCGGCACTGACGCCACACGGGGCGCGACGCTGCGACGCCGCGACGCCAGAGCCGCGTTGCTGTCTGCAGGCCACCGGTGAGTGCGCGCGCAACCAGAATGCGCGACGATGGCTCATCGATCCATGTCCAGGGCCCGCGGAAGACGTCGCGGTCAGTAGCGTGCCATGCACCATGCGCCATGCGATGCCCGCGCCCGCGCTCCGCGTCCACCGGGGCAGCCGCTGTCGACGGCAAGGCTCGCCAGGACAGCGTCGACGCGGGCGCGCGCACGGCGGAGGACGCACGGACGGCACGCGCGAGCAAAGTGAGTGAGCTCAGACGACGGGTGACGCGGGAGCAAGAGACGCGCAAGACTCACCGTGGGCAATGGCGCATGCGCGTGCGACGGACGACGGGCTCTAGGCAACATCCTACCGGCGTCAAGGAAACGACGACCGGCAGCCAGCCAGCGCGCGCACGGACAGAAGATCGCCCCGCTCAACACAGGCACCGCGAGCGCGCCGCGGGAGGAGCGAGATTCAGACGCAGGAGACGGAGGCGTCCGCTCCCCCCAGCGTCCTGCGCACCCCGCCTGCGCCGTCAGACCACGCCAGTCGCACAGCCTGATCTCAGGGGATCCTGTCCGTGCGTGCCGTCTTTGTCCCGCGCTATCGCACTCACTCCGCTCCCGTCCTCTCACAGGATACACACATCGCGCGCGGGTACGCCGGGCGTTCCTCATTCCCCGGTCAGTCTCTACTCACACGCGTAACCTACCGCTACCTGTCTACTGACGATCTCGCCTCCCTCATGTCCCTAACAGCTCGCTACGCCCGCCTTCCGCCATCCGACGACTGCCCCACTGCGCCTACATCCAACCGCCGCCGCCGCCGCCGCCGCCGCCGGTGCTTCAGAGCAGCGACCAGGACGCGAATTGTCCGCGGTGTCGGGCGCCGTCGATCGACCTCACAACGCCCACGCCGCCAAACCTCGTCGGACGCACAACTTAACAGCAGCGGACCGAGTTCAGCGAAGGATGATCTCTCGCACGTTTGCCAGCGCTTTGCGTGCGCTGAACAGCTTCGGTACGCTCTGTGTCTGTATAGCGTGTCCAGGCGCGCGGAAATAACAACGCCACGCTGGGCCGAGCCCAGGCATAGTCAACATAATTTGTCGGACGCTGACGCACACATTCACACCCGCGCCGCTTCATCCTCTCCCGATCACATCGCGCGGCGGGTATCTAACGGCGGTCCCTTAACGATCACGCGGCTGCTATGTTGATGGAATAAGGCCGCACGCAACTACCTGCCCGACGTCCGGACAGCGTCAATCAGCCTGTGCCTGCTAACCCGCGGTGCTCGCACGCGCGGATCCAGAAGTGCTCTCGCCAGACATACGGAAGCAATAATGCTACGCCAGGTACCGTCAGCATGGTAGCGGGACACGGGCAGCCATGCACACACACCCCGCGCCGACTCGTCGTCTCTTGGCTACTCCACGCGGCGGGGATCTCAGCGGGCGCGTCTCAACGATTGCGCGGACGCCTAGCCTGAATGGAATGCGCCACCGCGGGGATCCCGGAGCCCGGCACCTACCACCTGTGAGTCCGTGCGCGCGCACTTCAAGTTCCGCACGGTTTCGCTAGCGTGCCCCGAGCGGCTGCTAGCGTCCGCCTCCAATGCGAGCGAGAATGACCAGATGGGCGGGGGCGTGTGGAACGCCGCGCCGTATCTGGTAGCAAAGGCGGTTGGCTTTTGGCATGGCGATGCTGTGGCACCGGCGGTCAGCTGCGGCGCTGCCAGAGACAGGAGCCCAGACACGTACGTTGCGTGGATGCGCGGGTGCGCGGGTGCGCAGGCACGCGGTGTGCGACGCGCGAGCAGCGCTCTGCACGATCTACGCTCTGGGGACGCGGACGGCCAACTGCGGCGGCGGCAAGCACAGGCCCTGGTGCGGGCGCGACTTAGGAACAGAGCCCGGTCAGTACGTCGCGTGCGGACGGGCGCGGCACACGCACCGCGTGAGGAACTTTAGGGTGTCGGCGCGTGATGTTCGGCTGACCACTGAAGGATCGACGGGACGGGGACCGCGGGCATGCGTGACCGCGGGCACACAATTGCTGTGTACAACGCGTGTCAAGATCGGGGGGACCGAGTGCGCAGTGCTCAGAGCCTGTGGGGTAAACGGTCAGCACGGGCGGCACCAATGGGGACGGTCATATACTCACAGACACCGGCAGGTGCGTGTATTCCCGTCCATCGGACGCGCAAGTGCTGTGCAGCGCTGACGCGTTCGCACGATATCCACGCTCGCGGAACGCACTGAGGCTGTACGTCTGGTCATCAGCGAACGTGGCGCGGTAAGAAACACCATACCATATATTCTGCAAAGTGACCGTTATCAGTGTGCGTACGACGCGCGACCGCCGCGTCACCTACCGCAGATCCGACGCCGACCCCTCTCGACAGAGCTACTGAACGGCGTCCTCAACGCCCACAAACCATCATAAGCAGCTAAGCAGCAGGCGGCGATGACAATGACAACGGGCGGGCGACCACGCATGCTATCCCTCGCGCTACTCCCTTTCTTATACACCTCCGCCTCTCTGCTGCATCCCACGCCCGGACCATCTCCATCAGCGCTCGTTGCTCACGGACACGCGGCCTAGCAACGCACAATATGGGGATTCCGCGTCAGCCGTGTCTGACCCGTCCTCTCCCGCCTTGCGCTGCACGGCCACTCCTCCGTGCGTATTTCCTGCCCGTCCCTCACCTCATCCGTCCCCAATTCTGACACTTTGCCTCAGCCACAAGGGCAGGCGCCCCATTTCCTCATCTCCCTCTGCGCTCATCACTTCCTTTGATATCCCTGTGCTGCCATACATGCCCCGGGCAGATGACTCCTGCCTCCCGCTCCCGGTACACACAAGCACCCTGTTGTGTTCGCACGGACGCTCCCCGCATGCGGACGTGACGGTTTACCGCGATCTCGTGTCTCCCGCATCTCCCTCGCGACCTAGCATCAGATGAGATATGCGACGGGAGAACAGCCGCGCATCAGCTCACCCTTGCGCCGGGTCACGTCCAGAAGACCAGACGCGCTGCTCGCCTGACGTCGATGCGACAGACAGCGCGGGCACATCGACCCATGGACACAGCCGCCCTGCCTGCGCTGCATGCCCGACCCACGTCCTCCCCGGTCATTTGAGTTCGAGGGACATGCCTCAAGATGTGCCTGAAGATTTGTCGCATTGTGGGCCTCCACGACGGGTCTCTCGGCGCGTTGCGCACATGTATGTACGAGGCGCTGTCTCCATGGCACGTGGGCAGAAGTGCCCTGGTAGACAGTTCCTGCCTGTTACTATTATTCGCAGCCATCTGTTGCGTGCCGTCTGCCGCTTCCCGATGCTGTAGACAGTGTCGAAGGCTCTACTGCGTGGCATGCAGCTGAGCGCGTGCACACATGCACGATGTTCAGTTGCGCAAAGCCGCCATGTGTCTGTATCCTTGCCAGACGAGGGCGCTGCATTCGCGTGGTGTTCTTCTCAGCCTGGCATTGGCCAAGCATGTGAGCCCACTACCGTATACATATTCTATTTGTGAACAACTGTACATATATTTTATTTGCATGTGTGCGCATCCTATCACCTTGCCAACGGGTGTGCACATGCCCTTCCAACATGTGGCGCGCGCCAAATTACTTTGTCATTTGATGTTTCCGTCCGAGTGTGTGTGGGCCTGCGAATGATGGGCAGCTGGCTCATACATGTAGGAAGCGTAATGAATTGACACGGGAGGGACCAGACAGGAACGGAAATGCGAGGTGAACGTGGGCAGCCAGGCCGGCTCAGCCTCCTGCCATTGCCGTCGTGACTTGGCCTCCAGCGAGTGCAATATTGTGGACACCCCACCCCATCCCCAGTTCTTCACAGGCCCCGACCGCTCCTCGTGGTCCTCCAACGACCAGGAGCCCGCAAGCGACTCTGATGTCGCACCCACCCCATCAACCCTTGTTGGCTGCACCTCAGGTCATCGCATGTCTGTCGAAGGTGACCCCATAGATCGCGTACAGATGTGCTTAGTCACCCAGCCTATGCTGCCCACTTGCGGCCCCACAGCCACTTCTCGCCAGCGCACACGTCTTGCGTGCATAGGCAGAATTACCAAATAAAGCTCAAAGCGTGTGAATGTGCTTACAAATCCTGTCATTGTTGCGAGGGGCCATATTCCCATCAAATCTCCGAAATTAGTGGTCTGACAACAATCATGTTTCCGGAAAGGGCATCAACTTACGTACGAGAATAAGATATGGGCGCAACACATCAAAGGTTCCACCTGTGCTGACTATATAACTGATGCGTGATGTTACTGTGATGATTTCCCTGCTACCTTGCTTTTACCAGTTGGCCTACTGCTGTCACTCTGCGGCTTCACCTTGGTCAAACATTTGGTGCGCGCCACACTCGCAGATCTCAAAGCGGGCAACAGCGACAAGGACGTGCCGCGAACACTCGCAGCGCAGGCATCAGATGGCGCGATGCCGACAAGGACCTGGTGTGCTCAGTGCATGCTCGTGAGCTGCAGGAGCCATCCTATGTGCTCGATCCGTGGCTGTTGGTGAACAGGGCACATGGCGTGGAGTGTACGGCCGCAGGCAGAGATGGGTCCAGCTTCCGCTTCGGCAGCAGGATGCTCGACAGTGAGCGTGGGATGTCACTTGGGGCCGAGCTACATGGTAAGTACTGTTGGCATGTGTTTCATGTCTATTTGCTGACCAGCGCACTGGCAATAGGTCGTGCATCAAAGGCGGGAGTTGGGCGCTGTGTGGCCAGAGCGGACAGTGCGCAATGCGAGCGCAGCACAGTGCGTGGACCATATCGTGTTCGGCGAGGTGAGTTGGAATGTCACAGAGTGCGGCGGGATAAATACTGAGATATTTATTTAGGCTTACATTGGCCAGTTATGGGACCGGGTGCGCTCGCGCGATCGACAGGCGCACCAGATGCGGGCCATTGTCATGACCGGCGGTGCTGGTCGTCAGCACGGCGATTGGACGCGGGCACATCGGGCAGCATGGCTACACTGTCAGCCGGGTCAGCCGCGGGCTGCGTCAAGGGCGCCACAGTAAGTTTAGGCTTACATTTTTGCGGTCGTACTGACGATTGAATGGCGGGCTTGAGGTGTAGGCGGCGGCGGAGAACGGAGTGTCGGGCGCGACCTACAGAAGTGAGATAACGAGCGCGCGCGAACGAAAGTGGCTCGCTGGGCGCGTCGGGCGTGAGCGGGATGCAAAACGGAGCGGGCGCAATCGCGCGGAGACAGTCCGAGGCGGTGCGCTGACCGGGCATAGCATGCGGGCGTGCGAGCGTCCGGACATGGTGGGGAGTGCTCGCGCGCGGAATGCTGACCGCGATTGCAGGCACGAGCGCGAGCGCGAATGCGCACAATGGGAACGCGCAGCGTTGCGCACCTGGTCAGTATGCGCTGTGGCAGTCTGGCTGGAATGTCGCAGTGCGCTTACCTCTTCGCAGCTGTATTGACCATCGCGCAGTGGCCTTACAGACGTAGGCGGCGGAGCATCCCGCGGCCTACAGAAGTGCAATAACGGGCACGCGCTAGTCAGGTTGGTTGGCTGGGAGCAAGATGCACAATCGAGCGGGCGCAATACTCATCCTCCCATCGGGGGCGCAATGTACGCAAGAACATTGCGCGGGTACGGTTCCAGTCAGTGAGCTGACCGGGCGCGGTGTGCGGGCATCCGGACGTGGTGGGTTCGTCCTCGCGCGCGGAATGGTGCCCGCGTTGGCAGGCGCGAGGGCGAACACGTACAGTGGCAACGCGCGGTGTTGCGCGCCCGGTCAGCATGCGCTGTGGCGGCCTGCGCGCTTGCTAGCCGGTCTGGCTGGGATGCTGCAGTGCAGCATCTTTGCCCCGACGCGCAGCGCTGGACTCGGTCGCATCGTGTTGACCGGGGACAGCGCGTGCTTTTGCGACGCGCTAGCGACTCTGCGCGGAGCACACTGACCGGGGTGTACCGACGATACTGTGCATCAGGGATGCGCGCGCACGCAGGATGGAGACGGGACAATGGCGGGCGAGGAGAGAGCGATGGGCGGAATAGCGGAGACATTACTTGACAAGATTGTATGGGTGGCAGTAAGCCTATGAAATATATTTCATTGTAACTGCAGTATTGTTCTACCTTGTAAGACTGTCCTACCTACCACTCCCCACTCCCCACCGCTCTCTATTGCCCTACAGCTATTCCCCCACCGCGCTCTAATCCCCCGCTCCCCATCCCACCGCTCTCTATTCCCCTTACTCCCCTTACTCCCCACCGCTCTCTATTCCCCTTGCCTCGCCCTGTCTCTCGATTTCCACTCGGTCTCTTCGTGCACGCTCACGAGACCGTGGCGAGCATCAGTCTGGACAGGCAAGCGATCAGCGGCGGGGCGCGCGAGCAGACACACGATCGCGATCTCTCTCGACCAGGTGGATACTCTACCGTCTCGTGTGTCGCCTCTGCGCACTGCATCGGCGAGCCGCTCCCTGTACAACAGGCGGGCATAGCGCGGCGCGGCCTACGCGTCCTCGTCGTCCTCGCCGGGCACGGAGTTCTCCGCATACCACTTCTTCAGCCATGCCTCTGCGACCACGTAGTCTTTCTTTACTCTCGCGAGCAGCGCGCCGATCCGCTCGAGCGCGACGTCCTCTGTGAGGTCGGTGCCGGACTCCTCGTCGCGCAGCTGGCCGTAATGCTGGATCTGCTCGCAGGTCGCCTGGACCTTGGCGACCCCGAGCGCGGCGGACGAGCCCTTGAGGAAGTGGCCGAGCGACGACAGCTTCGCGAGGTCCTTCTTTGTGCTGGGCGGGCGGGCGGTTAGTCGCGCGACGAGCGCAGGCAGGCAGGAGGGCGGCGCACTATGCCTCGTCCATCTCGGTGAAGGTCGTGCTGGCCTGGGTGAAGTACGCCCAGGCCATGCCCTTGGAGAAGTCGTGCGTGTCGTCCTCGTCGAGATCGAGGATCTGGTGGAACGTCTCGATATCGATCGTCTCGGACGGGTCGGCCTGGGGGCAGGGGACATGAGTGAGGCATGAGTCAGCAGGCGCGGGCGACGGCGCGCGCACGCACCTCGGCATCGTCGTCATCGGGCGCGGGCGCGGGGGTTGCGGGCGCTGCAGGCGTTGCGGCGGCGTCGACGGCGGGCGTGGGGTCGCGCGAGGGCGCGAGGGACGCCTGGCGCGCGGGGGCGTCGCTGGGCGGGCGTTGGGGCGCGGGCGACCTCTCGACGACGGGCGAGGGCGAGCGGGGGCTGGGATGCTCTGATGCAGCGCGGGGCACGTCCTTGAGTGCGGCGGCGGCGGCCATGGAGGGACAGACGGTGGTGGGAGGAGGAGAGAGAGAGCGATAATCGTCGCCGAGGCGTGCCGGGATGTCCCCGCCAGTCCGCACCGCGTCCTCTC